>NC_142063.1:138379131-138651631 GCF_059756535.1 Pantherophis guttatus | reverse complement strand
TGGTCAGTTCTTAATCTCTCCTCCCTGTTGTTAAAATGTCCCAGAGCTGAAAGTATTAACGGTTGGAGAGAATTCCAGAAGTTGTGTTCCACCAGCTTTCCTTACCTTGTTTGACTTAGTAAGATCCTGAGCTAGCTTTCCTTCCTTCCTTCCTTCCTTCCTTCCTTCCTTCCTTCCTTCCTTCCTTCCTTCCTCTCTCCCTTCTTCCTTCCTCCCTCTCTTCCTTCCTTCCTTTCCTTCCTTCTGCCCTCTCCCTTCTTCCTCCCTCCCTCTCTTCTCTTTTTTTCTTCCTTCCTTCCTCTCTCTCTCCCTTCTTCTTTCCTCCCTCCCTCCCTCTCTTCTTTCTTTCTTTCCTTCCTTCCTCTCTCTCTTCTTCCTCCCTCCCTCTCATCTTTCTTTTTCTCTTTTTCTTCCTTCCTCCCTCCCTCTCCCTTCTTCTTCCCTCCCTCCCTCTCTTCTTCCTTCCTTCCTTCCTTTTTCTTCCCTCCCTCCCTCCCTCCCTCCCTCCCTCCCTCCTTTCTTTCTTTCTTTCTTTCTTTCTTTCTTTCTTTCTTTCTTTCTTTCTTTCTTTCTTTCTTTCTTTCTTTCTTTCTTTCTTCTTTCTTCTTTCCTTCTCATAAATATGAATGCTGTGTTTGTAGCCAATATTCCCAGTCAGATATCTTTTAGGTATCATCGCAGAGCTACTTCTAAAAAGACTTGACATTGTTCAGTGTTATTTATAATAATATAATGTTCACTCCCCTTCTTTCTGGGAGGGGGAAGAAGCTTATCTTTCCCCATTGAAATGCAAACTACACTATGTCATTCATTTGCAACCAGCAAAGCTGGGGGGAGGGAGGAAGGGGGGAGGGTAGCTTAAAATAAAGGTCTAACAAAAATAATCATGATTTTCCAGGCTCATTTTGCACTTTTTACAAGATGGCCTTAATATTCACAATATGAATGCATTTTTGGATTTTACATAATGACTTTTATCGGAAAGTTGGATTCTGCTTCTTAAATCTAATTGCCAAGTGAAAAGTAACAGACAAGAAGAAGAAGATTACCTTATCAAATGTGCAGCTCCTGAATATAGAGTGCAATAATATAATGTCTCCTCACCACCTAGGAATTTTTTAAAAAAACTCTAAAATCCAAGGCATACAACATTCCCTAGTACAGATTTGGATCTTCAGAGATGAGAAAGAAGTGAGTTTTGATGCATTTCTTCAAATAGCAAAAGGCTCAGTTGTAACATAATGATACCTACCCATTTGGATGATTACAAGGTCTTCTCAGTTCATCTCTCTTTCTCTTTCTCTCCACAACCCAATCACATTTCAAGACCCATAAATTCTGAGAAACTACCTGGAACGAGTCATGGATAAATTATTCTGTGTTATATGCAGCTGATTTCTAAAAAATGGAAAGCCAGGAATCCAGCTGATTATATGGCATTACTATTCAGTCCTGTAGAACAAGAACATACAATCTACAGCCCACATACCCTGTTGCCCCAAAAATAAGACATCCCCTGATAATAACCCCAATCGGGTTTTTGAGAGCATTGCAATAAGGCCAAGTGCTTATTTCAGGGTTCAAAAAAATAAAATAAAAACAAGACAGGGTCTTATTTTCAGGAAAACATGATATATCCCTTGAAAGATTTTCAACCAAATTATATGAGAAAGAATCAAATTATTAAATTAGAACAAATCTGTTCTTACTGCAGTTTATGGTTTGGAGTTGCTGGCAAAGGTTGGATTTGTCTTCCAACTTTTTTTAAAAAAACTCTCTTCTCTAGAATACTGCCATGGTGAATATAACGCACATTTAAAAGTGCATATTTAGAAGGTTTACACAGAGGATCCAGAAGACTTACTGTATCCATCATTCCAGATGCACATTGACCGATGCTGCATGAACTGTTGCCTCCCTTAAAGTAACTTCGGGAATTGCACAGCTATGTGGATGGGTTCTTTAGTATCAAGCATTCCTTGAGAGTAGGTTTATGAATAAACATTAATAAAACTGATGTAGGTTTATAATGTGGGAAGTGGTCCAATGAAATCCCAAAAATGTAGGGCAGCTGAGAAATTCAGATCCAAGTTGAAAGAAAGAAAAGTGATCATTCATACCATACTATTTTCTTTAAAATATTTGCTGTTTTTGTTTCAAACAAGGCTAGCTATGACCCTCATCAAGGATGAAGGCTTGTTGACTTTCAGATCAGTTATAATCTATTGTTTCTGTGGAATACAGACATACTCTTATAAATGGCTACCAAGATTCTTCCAAACATGAGACACTTGTGTCTAACTACTAGGAAAGAAACACTTTCCTTTGGAAAGTGTTCAACATACCTCTCTTCTGAAGCAGCTCAATCAGATTAATGGCACATTCCTCATGGGTTAATGCATAATAGAAACCAACCTCTCTTAATTTTATGCCCTTCACAAGCATTGAATTGAGAAAACCAAATTGTTGGAAAATTTTGGAAAGCAATCACAACAAATCTGGAAACTGGTAGGTGAGAGATAACTGAAAGATGGAAGAATGCATGGGATCTACTTCCTTTCTGTCTGAAAGTTGTACTCAAAATCTGTCCTGCTTGATCTCTGTTAAGAATGAGAAAAATCAGCCAGGCCCCATTTCTTCATTTTGTGTAAATAGCACGTACAAAGTGAAACATCTCCCCTTGTCTTGCTTTGATTAATTTCAGAAACCTGTCATATATTTCTTAGCTAGTTCTCAAATTTATGGTTTTATTAAATCCACAAGATCTCCATGCAACAACAGCTATTACATAGAAAAATTAATAAGTAAGGCTGGAAAGTCCCAGGATCAATTGCACTTCCAACTAGAGAAGTTCACTGAGAAACCTGGCTAGATATTTATGCTCAGCCTAATTTTCCTGATACATTATTGTTGAGAGAAAAATGGGACAAAGGGCCTTACACTTCTGAAAGAAAGATAGAGTATAAATCTAAATAAAGTAATAAAACAAAACAAAACGCCGGCATCTGCTGACTATATTAATATCTTGTGCAATCAAACTTCATTAATTAAGTAATCATTTATAATAATTATTTACCTGCCCTAATTTTCCTGTGTTTCATCTGCTACATCATCTGATTCAAAGCAAGGAGAAGCAAATATCAACACTACTTATCATGACGCAGCCATTCCTTGGAGGAACATCTGACGGCTGTTGCCAGGGGGACCTTTTGTCAGGTTTGCCTGATCCGCCAGTTGCGGCCTTTTCTTGATCGGGATTCCCTGTGCACAGTCACTCACGCCCTCGTCACCTCTCGCCTGGACTACTGTAATGCTCTCTACATGGGGCTCCCCTTGAAGACCACCCTGAGGCTCCAACTGGTCCAGAATGCGGCCACGCGGGTAGTTACGGGAGCTGCATGGCGCTCCCACATAACACCTCTCCTGTGTGAGCTGCACTGGCTCCCAGTGGTCTTCCGGGTGCGCTTCAATGTTTTGGTTACCACCTTTAAAGCACTCCATGGCACAGGACCTAGTTATCTTCGAGACCACCTGCTGCTATTGATGACCTCCCATCGACCTGTGCACTCCCACAGAGAGGGCCTCCTCGGGGTGCCATCAGCCAAACAATGTAGGCTGGTGACCTCCAGGGGGAGGGCCTTCTCTGTGGGGGCACCTACCCTCTGTAATCAGCTGCCCCCAGAGATAAGGAGAATCCAAGACCTCGGTGCCTTCCGCCGTGCCCTTAAAACTTTCTTTTTCCAGCTAGCGGGGCTGGCTTAAAATTTTTTTTAAATGTTTTTAATTGGTTTGTCACTTTTTAAATTATGGGGCCAAATAGATATATATTCTTTTAATTGTTTATAATGTTTGTATTTTATGTTTCTTATTTGTGGCTGTACACTGCCCTGAGTCCTTCGGGAGAAGGGCGGTATATAAATTCAAAATAAATAAATAAATAAATAAATTTAGTTCACCATGCTGAACTCTTCCACCCTTGAGAAGACAACCAGTTCTTGTTGTGATTCTGCTCATCATAACAGCTGCAGGAAAGAATGCTATTATGACACAATATAGCTTTAGAGTTCTGCCTCCTGCTCAGATGTAGGGTTCAAACGTAGTCTAATCAAGATTTCCTTCAGGATAGATGAAAGCAACAGATGTGAGATCCTTGATGTTCTCTGAATTCGGTTGCTTTCTTGCAGACATTTCATTACCCAACTAAGTAACATCAGCAGTGATGATGTTGTCTAGTTGGGTAATGAAATGCCTGCAAGCAAATAACCAAACTGAGAGAGCACCAAGGACCCACACAGTTCCAAACCTAAACTACAACTATTCTCTTCTATTGAAAGCAACAGATATTCAGGTATAAATATCAAGCCATAAGAAGCATGGCTAGTCACCTGCTCATTCCATTTGGTTGCTCATAGTGTCGCAGCCACAAGGTGATGTGTGTGTGTGTGTGCGTGTGTGTGTGTGTGTGTGTGTGGATCTGCCCTACGCGCCCTGCACCAGCTTACCTCAGGGCCCTCACAGCCAGGTTATCCACACCCCAATACATGCCTTGCTGCCATGTGCAGCAGGAGCCCACATAGCCGGTGGCCCACTTTTGCTTGCTCACAGCCGCAACAGAGCAGGAGGCTGAGTGGTGAGCTGGTGCTGTGGCCGCGAGGCAGGTGTCAGGACATGGATGGCCTGGCTTCGGGGGCTCTGAGTAGACCAGCGTGGGATGCATGGGGCAGCTCCAACCCCCTCATCTCACAGTGGTGGCACTGCCCCACCGCATGGCCTCCTGCCCCACCATGAATCAGCAGAAGAAGTGGGCCTCCAGTACATGGGAAAAAAATAAGACACTCCCCAAAAATAAGCCTTAGTGCTTATTTTGGGGCCCAAAAGAAAATAAAACCCGGTACTTATGATGTTTGCAAAAAATGAAGATGAGAAGACCCCTGCTCCATAATTATTTCTTGGTGGCCTTCTCTTTAATATTTTTAGTATCTTGCTCTTTCTCCATTTTGTCTTAGCTTCCTTAACCCAATTATTTGCTGGGAAGTAGTAGCAAACATTTGGTGAAGCTCAAGGTTACTTTGATGGGACAAAGTTGATCAGCAGATTGGGACTGGATAAGGCAGAAAGTTACCACATTTCTCATGGGTATCTTCTGAACATACTCAGATTGAAGCTGCATATCATGCCAGAGCACTTCTGGACTTTTTGCTTTTGTATTAAGAGATTTATAAACAGCTTTTAAAAGTACAAATATTAGAACATTTTAGGAAAAGATTACACATTTGTGGCTTACCTTAGCAAAAAATACCAACTAGCTAATATTCCATTGTATAGGAATTAAGTGAAAATATATTGTTGGTGGAATCTTTCTGAAATATCGATGTTCGGAATAAATTTATTTGAAAGATAAGTATTTGTTTTTAAAAAAATCAAAAAAATTCAAAGAAAAAAAAAGAAAGATAAGTACTTGTTTTATAGGTAAAACTATTTCTCAGCTAGGCATAGTAAAATAATTATAAGCGAACATTGCATGGCAGATGTGACTATATTTAACTCAGAGGGGAAAATATGACACTCTTGGGGAATATTTTATTAATCTAACTAACTCCTCCATGTACATCAAGTGTAAAAGATTTCCAACCAATAATAAAACCCATGTGTTTGTTCAGCCAAGTGTTTGTATATGCATGTGTGTTTGTGTATACGTGTGTGTGTATGCAAGAAACACCATGTTTGCAGGCTGTGCTTTAAGTGGTTGATGACATTTAAAACACCACAACTTCACTGTCCACTTACCAAAGTCATGGACTTAAAATCTGCAATGGCACAGTTTCAAACACAGCTGTGTTTACCTGAGTTGTGTGATCCTATGCATATGTGACAAACTTCAAATAAATGTGCTTGGAATGCTGGTGTGGCAAACGCATGTTCAAATAAATGCCAAAAAGGACACTCATTAGATAGGAATGGAAAAATTCACTACAAATAAACCGAGTAGCAGAATGGAAAGTTGTGGAACATGTGCTATGCAGAGAAACTAACATTACGCTGGAAAATGAAAGACAAAAGAACATTTGTTTTAAGTATGTTAATGCAGCTTTATCAATAAGATTTTAAGTGCCAAACTGTAAGAAAATCAAGATATGTTCTCCACAATATATGTAATAAAGTTACTCTGAACATCTATACCATGGTTTAAGGCATAAGTGAATAATGTATCATAGCAAATTATAAAACAAGTTTCTAAATTGACCAACTGAAAAATAACAGCCCCAAACCAATATGAAACCAGTGTCAATTTACAGTACTAACCACAACTCCAAAACATCTAAATTCTAAGACACTTAGCATTAAGTGCTGCAATAAAATAGCTAAACATCAACATTTTGGTTTCGAATAGTCCCTGGATTGATTGGGCTTCTTATGTTTCAACATACGTTCATTTAAAACATTTCTTTTAATTTTTCTCTGATTTCTATTAAGGATAAAATGTATTTGTTTTGACCCAGCTCCCCAAACATGACAAACCCTCTGAAGTTAACTCAAATATTCCTTTATTAGGAGCGCCAGCAGCCCTGGCAAAAAGTTTCTCTCTCACTGCAGGCTAACAAATCTGCCCAGCTGGAAGATGAATAGTTGTCTTTCACATCTATTCATCTCCGCCCCCTGCCTTTTATCCCCAAAGCTAGGGTGGGGCTTCACTAGCAGCAGTGGCACTTCCTTCCCAAGGATCGGCCTACGGATTTCCATTGCTCTCCTCTCCTGTTCTCTGTTCCTCCTCAACCACCTCCAGACCTGGGGCTATTGACTCTCCATCTGAGGGCTGACGGACAGCTCAGGCTCCGCCTCTGTCTCTCTCTCTGCCACCTCCATTCCCTCTTCCCCCTTGGAGCTCTCAGGTTGCCTTGATGCTGACCCTGACTCCCACGCCTCCTCCTCCTCTGATTTGGCTGCTGGAGGGACTGGCGGCCAACAGGCCACTACAGTATCCTTTGCTTGAATTCTACAGGCTTTCAAGCAGATTTTGGAATAAACCCCTGTTGCTAGAGCCATATGCGCATAATTGCATGCGCATATCCTGTATGCACAGAAATATATGTCTTTATCTTATTTTCTAATTCCCAATGACAAGATGCTGGCTATTGTATTCCTAGGGCCATTAGCAACAGGACATGGCAGCTTGGCCTTATTGCTGATCAGCTGCTTGACAGAGCCCATATCCCTTTTTTCCAGCTGTTAGTAGCAACTTTAACTGATTAGATGATCTACACAGCTTTAGCCAGCTTTGAGGGGCACACTCCATCTCTGGGTCAGAGGTCCATCTATGCTGCAAAAATGTGATACTTGTTGGAAAATACTAAGCTAAAATGCAAAGGATCTAACTAAGGAGTAGGAAGCTTGGCATATGTAGATTCCATTTTAGTTTATATATATATATATATATATATTGATATACCAGTCATATCATTAGTCATTTGAGTGTAGGCTAATCACATCTAGAACAAACACAAATAGCCTTAATGGGACCCAAATAACCAAAATTGGCTTCTGGAAGGTTGTGTTAGGCTTAGCTCTGTTGAAATTAATGAGGCAGCTCCTATTTTCCCATTCCTCTTTCTGTTCAAAGAAGGAAAAGTGAAAACAAAAGAATTAAAAGTGTGTTTGGACCAATCTGATTTCTGCATTCTTTCCCTCCAAAAAAGATGCCCAGGATATGAAAACAAAATATTACTGGAACTCCTACAAATCATATTGTATGCTTTTAAAAATGGCTACAAAATGTCTTTCTTTCATCCTATTCTTCAGTAGCTTTCAGAACTAGGACTGATTTCATTCGAAATCTAAAGAAGGCAGGCAAGATTAACGTAAAATCCAGAACGGTCAACTTTGTTATGTAGAATTTGGGAAGTCACAAGCTTCACGATTGTGACTGCAATTATGTTTCTGTCACAACACCTACAGTATGTTATTTTGTCTTGGTGGTGCAATAATTAGAACACAGTATTGCAGGCTGACTCTGCCCACTGCCAGGAATTCGATCCTGAATGGTTCAAGGTTGACTCAGCCTTCCATCCTTCCGAGGTCGGTAAAATGTGGATCCAGATTGTTGGGGGGCATAGGCTGACTCTGTAAACTGTTCAGAGAGGGCTGTAAAGCACTATGAAGTCTAAATGCTATTGCTATTTATTTCATACACAATTTGTTTCTGTATGTAGTTTATGCCATTAGATGAAGACACAACCCTCATGTTAACATAAATCTCCTTTGTATATACTCCTTTAACATGTAGCTCAGTAGTAGTACTTGTTACAGGTAGTTCTAGATTGAAGACCACAACTGAGACTAGAATTTCTGTTAAGCTAAGCAAGGCAGTTGTTAAGTGAGTCATTTCCGATTTTACAACCTTTTTGCCACAGCTGTTCAGTGAATTCAGTTTTTCCCATTGATTTTACTTGTCAGAAGTGATCTGGAAAGGTTGCAAGTGGTGATCACATGATCCTGGAACACTGCAACCATTGTAAATACATGGTGGTCGCCAAGCCCGCAAATTTTGATCACATGACCATGGGGATGTTGCAATGGTCATAAGTGCAAGAACCAGTTGTAAGTCACATTATTCTGCACTGCTGTGATTTTGAATGGTTGCTAAATGAATAGTCATCAGGCAACGACTACTTATATCTCATTTTGGTACAATACTATCTGTCAGTATCATACCACGGACTCCATGCACAATTGTTACAGCAGATTTCTCTAGGATCAGAGTACCAGTTGTCATTAGTTCAGTAGCTAAGGAAGCCTCTTGATATCAGCACTTTCCCCATTATAGAAATGGCACCAAGCTAATTCTTTTTTTTTAATCAACCCTCAAAAGCATATGTTTATAGTATAACTTGTGGATTTAAAAAACTAAATTGAAAGCAAACAATCCACAAACCCACAACGCAAACAATCCACAATCCATAAACAATTTATTAAGACTCAACCTAACACAATTCAATTGCTCTGGCCATGGTTGTATTGATTTATTCTAAACACTTTAATAAGAGACAAATATAAAATCGTGCCTTTAATAGGAATATAAACATTGCAGACCTTAGTTGTCATTCTCTCCAAAGACAGAAAATTCCCAAGTTGTCATTCTCTCCAAAGATAGAAAATTCTCCTTAGAAGAACCAGAATCATACTGCCACCATTATTTGAAAACTTGGGGAACTGGAAGAAGTTTATATATGACATTTAATCCAAATCCTGCTTTATGCATAGAATTTAAAGCAAGAGCATCTTCAGCAGAATGCTGTCTAGCTCTGTGTGAGTAATAGAGAAACTGACATTAAGGATGACATAGTTCCAGAAGCCATAAGTACATCTCCCCAAGGGTTCCAAAATTTGCTATCAAATAAAAAAAAAATTAATATGAAAGCAGGGGAATATGATCAAATACACAACTGGAGAGCAAGCATATTAGCTACATTTAATTTTAATTACACTGACATGGAAAAGAATTAAAATCTATTGGTGTTTTTTTTTTGTCTCACCCAGTCTTGGTAGTGTTTGGAATGCACCGCTTAGAACAGGGGGCCCAACCCCGTGGAGCACTGGTCCAATGAAAAACCTCTCTCTGTGGAACTGGTCCCTGATGCCCAAAAGGTTGGATGCCACTGACTTAGAAAGCTATTCAAAGCCCAAAATACAAACCTTGATTGGAAAAGTCTGCAGACTTTTGATTGTAAATGGCATCCTCTCTGAATAACTGGTTTGCTGACCAAAACATTCTTACCATCTATGGTAAGATATGGTCTTAATCAGTACATAAGAGGAAGAAGAGGCAGCACATTATATGACAAGGAAGAACTCAGAAATAGTAGAAGCAAGTGCTTAGTGTGTATGTGGGAGTAAACCTTCAGTCTTGGTTGCAATGAAATATTTATTTATTGCTATTGTGTTTCCCCGAAAATATGACTTAGCTTGATTTTTACATGTGCGCCCAATATAAGCCCTACCCCCAAAATAAGCCCTAATTAAGACCGCACCCTCTCTGGGGTACAAGGGGTGGGGTGACACGTGCAAGCGATGGCAAGCGGCTGCAGCAATAAGCTCCTACTGGGTGGGGCTGTCGGTGCCGCTATCGCAAGGTGAGTCAGTGAAAGAACCCCCCCCTCAAAAATAAGACCTGGTGCCTTTTTTGGTGGCAAAAAAAATGTATAAGACCGGGTCTTATTTTCAGGGAAACATGACAGTTAGGCCAGTTACACTTTGAGCCATGGTGGCACAGTGGTTAGAGTGCAGTATTTCAGGCTAACTCACTGCTCACTTGCAGGAGTTCGATCCTGACTACCTCAAGGTTGACTCAGCTTCCATCTTCCGAGGTCGGTAAAATGAGGAACTAGAATATTGAGGGCAATAGGCTGACTCTGTAAACCATTTAGAGAAGGCTATAAAACACTGTGAAGAAGCATATAAATTTAAGTGCTATTACTATTGTTATTACTACATAATAAGGGATTGAGAATTTGAGGAGTCTAGGTTTATGGTCATGTTGGACCAAGACATGAAAGCCAGTGCAATTTAATAGAATATTTTGTGCTGTTTCATAAAGAACAAAGAACAAATATCATTCAAACATTTCATTCAGTATTCATACATACCAGATAAGATCTCTGGATAGTCTTACAACTTTGCTGAACCTATTATTTCAAAGCAGAGCATCTATCCTGACACCATATAGTTGGAGAGATTGGAAACATTTGTGGCCTGCATCAAATAAAACCACTTCTGAATATCACCTCCTGCCTTTGTCTAATTCTAAATTATCCTGCATGTATGAAATCAGTCTTGCATGCGAATACATATCTGTTTCCAGACGAAGCAGATGAATTATACTGACATAATGATCCCAAAGTTCTTAAGACATGTGTGCGGACAAATGTACTATCTCAGAAGTGCAAGGTTTTCTTTTGCTGAATGCAGTCATGGGGATGTTTCAGATGATGCCAGCAATAAAAAGAATACTTAGGTTAACCTGGCAGTTTAGACTCCTGTTATACCCTTGGGTAGCCAGGAAGAGAAATCCTATAAATCTGACATCCCTGAAAATCAGAAGCTGTGCTCTTACAATGAACTGAAGGAAAACATAAAAGGGTGGAAAAACAAAACAAAACAATAAAAGCAAGAGGACTTTTAATCAGAAGTATATTTCTAATATGATTTCTTTTCACTTCCTTTGCAGTGTGTGGTGGGAAATTTACAGCAGAGAGGATCTCAGTTGAAGGTAAAATCACCCGGGACTGAAAGGGCTATGAAGATACAGAAGCAAAGAATGATAATTTTGGTTTGAAAGAATAAATCAACAGTAATCTGTGCCTTTCCATTTGCCAGAATTCAGGAACAGAAATACACACACACACACATACATCTGTGTGTACCTGTAACGGTAGGTTGCTCCCGGTTCGGACCGGTTCGCAAGAACTGGTAGTAAAACTGATGGGAGGCTCCGCCCACCGACCCCGATCTCATCAGCAAGCAAAGCGAGGATACACACGCCCCGTTGCAAACTGGTAATAAAGGTAAGTAGAACCAACCCCTGGTGTGTATGTATAGGTATATATATGTAGATATACATACATACATATCAGTGGTGGGTTGCTCTCGGTTCTGTCTGGTTCTTGTGAACCGGTAGTAAAAGCGGCAGGAGGCTCTGCTCACCTGCCCTGATGTCATAATGGATGATCTGCGCATATGCAGAAGTGCGCACGTGCGAGCAAAACGAGCAAGCATGTGCGCTCCCGTTGCGAACTGATAGTAAAGGTAAGTAGAACCCACCCCTGACACATATTCATACTTACACACAGACATACACATATATATGTGTATGTGTGTGCATGTATACACACACACACATTGCATAAGAACCAACTGACAGAAATGGGGAGTCCATCAACAGTACTGAAACAAGGAGGTATATAAAGATCTACCTTGACAAACTTTGGCCACATCATATAAATCTATAATAATGAAAAGTTGGCAAATTCACCTTTTCTCCCCTATGTTTTCAGAAGTGAAGTAGGCCATTTCCACTTCATCAGGTTACTGTCTTGCATCTTATGGCCACCCGGAGTGGCTGAAAATATTTTCACCGTGTCAAAGCAGATTTGTGAAAGAATATTTCTTCCTTCTGACAAAACTGGGCTCTGCCTGAGTTGAATGGGCCAGCTGGCCCAAGGACGCCACACACTTCTTGGCGCTTGGCATTGAGCAAGTACAAATATCATTCCTTTCCTGCTTTAGCTAAATTTTACAAGTGTTGCAGAACCAATGGGAAGGAAGAAACATGCAACAGGCGGCAACATCTGTGTCCATTTCATCCTAACTCAAACTATTTACTTACTTGTGTTCTCAGCGTGAAACAAAGACGAACTGCAAAGAAGGTAATCATGAGAGTGTCTGGAGTAAAGGAAGAAGAGAAATGACTGATTTCCGTATATGTGAAAGATGAAAGCTGTGTTGGTGGACTTTCTTTCTTTCTTTCTTTCTTTCTTTCTTTCTTTCTTTCTTTCTTTCTTTCTTTTTCTTTCTTTTTTTTTCTTTCTTTCTTTCCTTCTTTCTTTCTTTCTTCTCTCATTGTGGAAGAAAGTCTGCACAGTTTGGCTAGCTGGCAAGCAGAAAATAAATGTATGTATTCTTATTATACAAGTACTTCCGCAGGAAAGATACAGAATAAGGCACAAAGAGACAGTCTACACATGGCTGCCAACCATGGCTTGCTCCCCAGTTACTTTCTGCAAAAGTGAAGAGCTGCAGGTAGTCGTTAACTTACAGCCCTTCATTTAGTGACTGTTCAAAGTTACAAAGGCACTGAAAAAGTGACTTATGACAGTTTTCTATAGTTGCAATCACTGCAGCATCCATATGACCACATGATCAAAATGTGGACACTTGGCTACTGGTTCATACTTATGATAGCTGCAGTGTCTTTGAGGTCATGTGATCACCTTTTGAAACCTTCTGATAAGCAAAGTCAGTGGGGAAGCCAGATTCATTTAACACCGTGTTACTAACTTAAAAACTGCTGGTCATAAAGGTTATAAAATGGAGCAAAACTCCCGTAACAACTATTTAGTTTAGCAACAGAAATTTTGGGCTCAACTGTGGTCATAAGTCAAGGATTACCTGTACTGGAATTTTCTAATTAATCAGAGAAGTCCTAAATAATGATTAATGTAAAGTCTGCAAACATACACAAACAAAGGTGCAGTGATGTTCTTCTTTACCTTACTAAGTAAGAACATTGTAATAAGCATCCCTTGCTAGAATGAGAAATTGTTGGGAAGCGTATGAAGGCTCTCCGTTCAGGAGTAGAGTGCATTGAGATTCAATCTGTGTCACCTCAAACTACCATAGGAGCAGAAATATTTGTTTGACATGTTGGCATTGCCACTTAGTGTTGACAATATTAGAGTAGATGGTCCAATGAACTGGTTCAAAACATGCCCTCTTATGATCCTATAGTACAAAGTCAAATTTGCCTGCAAATTTTAGAGAGGGATGTGGCTCTGTAAAGGAGAGAACATATTTTGTGTAAGGATACACGATGTTCAAGCATTGTTACCTCTGGATAGAGCTGAACCACCCACCCACCCCACCTATGTGAAGTCCTGCATAGCCTGTACTGGTAAAATATTAGTAAAACTGAGTTAACTCAACTGATCCCAAATTGATGCCTTCCAAATGTGTTGCATTACAAGTCCCAATATTCTTATCAAGTCATAAAGGTTGTGCTAAGTTAGACTAATGGATTCAAACAATTTATGAAAAATTTTAGGGCCCTCCACCAATTTGGAAGATTTGTGACTTTGGAAAGAATCTGCAATTTTACCCAGGTAAGATTGCAATCAACCCCAATCCTTTCCCTTAATTTATATCTAGTTCTCCCTTCCTTGAAAGGACTTGCTTATAAAAGATAATCAAAACTCCTCAATTCCAAGGAATGGAAAACTGAGTAATGTAATATCAACTATTCTGCTAAACAAGTTTATGTAATTAATTAAGGAACTATGATTGCAAAAACATGTAAGACTCCCTCCCTCCCTCCCTCCCTTCCTTCCTTCTAGGGTAGGTTCTACTTATCTTTACTACTGGTTTGCAATGGGAGCGCGCGTGCGCTTCGCTTTCCTTGCTCGCACTTCTGCACATGCGCAGATCGTACCTTGTGACGTCTGGGCGGGTGGGTGGAGCCTCCCGCCACTTTTACTACCGGTTCTCAAGAACCGGATAGAACCGGGAGCAACCCATCACTGCCTTCCTTCCTTCTTCTGAGCTCCTGGGTCTGCCTGCTTAATCTGCCATATTCAGTTCCTGCCTTTAATCATCTTCTCCCCTTCAAGAGTTTTTTTGGAAATCAAACGTGACATTCTCAGCTCCACTGCTTGCTGAGATACAGGCAGCCTGACTGTAATAATTTGGGGCTGCTGCTGCAACATGCAGCTACATGTCTATGACCATTGTACAGTGTCACAAGCTCCTAACATCACCAGCTGACACTCGCAGAACTCAGCCAAAGTTACCTAACCACATTCTCAGCCCACCCACAAAAGCTGTAAAAAAAAAGAGAGAGAGAGAAAAAGAAAAGCTGACGCCCTGAAGATTTCGGTCGTGTTCGGCTGGCCTTCAAAATGTGTGACAATGACTCACGTTGAGGGACACAAGGTAAACTGCTGCCGAAGCACTTTGACATAGTGGGATTCATTTCTTCAAGAGCTGCAACCCACTGCTTGAGTCAGCATTTTTAGAGCCAGTAATTTACAGCGATGGAATGAAATGACATCAATAGAACATAGGAAAATGGAAGCAAAACTTGCCTCAAGAGAGAGAAGCACGGAGGGACAAAATGGAACCAAATTAACTAAACAACACTCTTTTTTTTTTTCCTGTACAGGGCATAAAACAGGCATCCCCCAGTTCTTCTCAGGGCTATGGCATGTCTATCCATGCTGCCTGATCCTCTGAAGTAGTACCACAGTTCAACAAATATACACACCTTCAGGTGTCTATTCACAAGTGAGCAGTCCCAGTCTAGGGGCAACGTGAATAGATGGCATTAAAGGTTTTTCTGGTTTCTCTTCACTGCTGTTTGGAGTTCACCGGGATTCAGTAGCACAGATATGGTAGCTATTAGTATGATTACAGGTATCCTGAGAGTCACACAGAAGAGTTGCAGAATGGTTACTCCAAGGTCACCCTGTGGTGGATGATTTAGCACTTTTAGCCTTTACTCAAAGGGCTAATAGGTCACATAACTAGGTCAGCAGAGGGGTTGGAAAGGGTTTGTTTTCTCACAAAACAACCCATGGCAAGATTAAGAGAGCCTATTTGGTGGCAAAGGCACCAGACTAGAAAATGGGATACTGTGAGTTCAAGTCCTGCATAAGCCATGAAAGCCAGTTGGGTGACTTTGGACCGGTCACTCTCTCTCAGCCCAACCTACCTCATTTTGTTTCTATTGTGGGGAAAATAGGAATAAGGCAGGGGTGAAATGTAAAATTTGTTACTACCGGTTCTGTGGGCATGGCTTGGGGGGGTTAATGTGACTGGGTGGGCATGGCCAACTTTTTTTTTTTAACTTTTCAAAGCATTTTTTCTAATGCTTTGAAAAGCCTCTGCCAATCAGGCAACTCAGCTGGGATCATCAGAGAGGCATTTTAAAAAATACCTCTCTGCCCATCAGGCAACTCAGCTGGGAGTTGTCAGAGACTTTTCAAAGCATTTTTTTACCACCTCTTCGGCCAAGAGGTTGCAGAAAAAATGCTTTGAAAAGCCTCTGATGATCCCAGCTGAGCCACGCGATCTTCAGAGGCTTTTTTTTTTTTTACTTTTAAAAGCATTTTTTCTTCGGAAGAGGTTGTAGAAAAAATGCTTTTAAAAGTTAAAAAAAAAGCCTTTAATGATCCTGCGGCTCAGCTGGGTGTGGTGGTGGGGGGGGGCAGGAATTTTTGCTACCGGTTCTCCAAACCACCGGTCCGAACCAGGAGCATTTCACCCCTGGAATAAGGTGTATTGAATATTTGCTGCGTTGAGTTTATCTGCAAAAATAATAAAGGTAGGAAATAAATAAATAAATAAACTTCCCCTGGTAAGTATGTCATTTGCCAATGCAAGATATTTGACAAAGGGTAAATCTTCTACTCCAGCTGCTGGCACAAAGAGGGTGCCAAGATTGGTCTAGCAAAACAATTTAGGCATCTTTGTGATTTGTGGACTTCAGCTTCCAGAATTCCCCAGCCAACATGGCTATTGCTAAAAATTCTGGAAGTTGTAGTCCACATACCTGGGAAATGTTGCATAGTTTTTCTTTCTTTCTTTCTTTCTTTCTTTCTTTCTTTCTTTCTTTCTTTCTTTCTTTCTTTCTTTCTTTCTTTCCTTTCTTTCTTTCCTTCCTTCCTTCCTTCCTCCCTCTTTCTTTCTTTCTTTCTTTCCTTCTTTCCTCCCTCCCTCCCTCCCTCTTTCTTTCTTTCATCACCCATCTCATGGTTATGATTCTGGGCAACTTACCATGTTTAAGATCAATAAAGTAATACTATATAAAACTAATAGGTGAGGAGCCAGAAATCAACTATCTTCCTAATGCTATGGAGGTGGGTGGTTACAGTAAGATTTTTTTAAAAATGGTGAGTGAAGCTTACTTCAGTAAGTTAGAATCCTAATAACCCTCAGAAGATTTTTTTTAATCCATAGTTATTGCGGTTGTAAGTGAAGCTCCACATGACCAGACTTGATTTTATGACCGTTTTTATAATGTTTGTACAATGAGTCACTGCAAAAGTTAAGTGAATAAAGAATCTCGAATAAGCCCCCCCTTTTTTTGCTATTTTTTTTCCAGCAAATGGCAAAAAAATAAATAAATCAAAAATTGCAGTTATGTAATGAAAGACAGTTGAGCAGTGCTTGAAATGCAGTCAGGTGACTGCAGGGGTATGTGTGCGACAGTCATAACTTCAAAGACAGGCGATGAGTAGCTTTTTTAAAGTCTATATTGTGACTTTGAACAGTTATTGAGGAACTGGTTGTAAGTCAAGGCCTACTTGTAACTCAATGACTCTAAGTTGCCCTAAGTGTAAAACAAGATTCAGATACACATGAGAGAGAAAACGCAGCCTATCTCTGTGATAGACACAACACATCAACTTGAGTGTGTGGTATGATTCATCCTAAAATGGATGGAACAAACACTGAAGTCTCGCAGGTGAACAATCTTGAATCTGACATGGATGGAATTCTCTCTTAGTAGGAAGAGAAGTAGTGGTGAGTAGGTTTAAAGCAAGCCCAATATGGCCAAAGAAAAATACAGGTAGGGCTTCCTTGTTCTTTTAGCAAACCTCTTTCCTTCCTTTTTTTTCACATTCTCACTCCTATATTTGTTTATTCGACATGATAGCCTACCAGGGAAAGACTTTGCAGTGAGATTGTGAAAGGAAGCTGAACCAGGCTGCAATTGTCCTGCCCTGGTTTTAATCACCGGGAGAGGAAGCAGACATGCAAGGCACTCTCAGGTGAAGTAACTGGTGCTTCCTGGAGGAATTTGAACATTTCCAAACCCACCTCTCCGGAGAGTTGAGATTCTGAAAAAAGAGGAATTATGGGCTCTGCCCTACAATCCTGAGTCAAACACAAACAATCACAGTAGATTTCTCTAGGTGGATGTGTTATCTACTTAGTACTTTACTTAGTTAACCTTACATCAATACAGCCTCATCTCCCTTTGCGAAGCAATTGACAACAAAATCTGATTGTGTCCAATGCTTAAACACACACACACAGGATTTCACAGAATTGATTGAGTAGGTACAGTGACCTAAATAAGTTAAAAAATATATATCTGGCCTTTTTGCCATCTTTTTAATGTGGAAGTTTTATCCCAAGAGTTTTTCATGCATTGCAATTTTGTTTAAATCTGTTTATTCTCCTTATTTATAAACTGTTTTGAGATGCACCCGGAGACTCCAGCTGATCCAGAATGCAGCTGCACGGGTTGTTACGGGAGCCCCTGGTTACTCCCATATAACACCTCTCCTGCGTGAGCTGCACTGGTTACCAGTGGTTCTCCAGGTCCGCTTCAAGGTGCTGGTTTTCACCTATAAGGCCCTACATGACTTAGGTCCGAGATATTTGCAGGACCTTCTCCTGCCTGCCTCTCACCGTCCTGTTCGCTCACATAGAGCTGCTCTCTTCAGGGTTCCGACGGCGAGCCAATGTTGTCTGGCAGCGCCCAGCTCCCACCCTCTGGAATGAGTTGCCTACTGAGCTCCGGACGGCTCCTGATCTCCGCTCCTTCCGTTAGGACTTGAAGACTTGGCTGTTCAAGCAAATAGGCTGACTCTGATTCTGGGTTTTATTATTTATTATTTATTAGTTAATTTGGTTTAAAATGGGATTTTGTTGTACATGTTTTTAACTTGTGTTCGCCGCCCTGAGTCCTTCTGGAGAAGGGCGGCATATAAATACATGAAATAAATAAATAATAAATAAATATTAATGGGGATATGATAGAAAAATGTGTTAAACTTAAACATGAAGGAGGCATGTGCTTTCTGTGAAGAAGAACATGTTTGGTAAAGTAATATATTCTTAATTTTTTGCATTCCTCAGGCAGTTCTCTTGAACAATAGCAAAATATTAGCCCGGCCAGAAGTTGGACCTGGAAAACAACAAATTGAGGCAAAGCTTTTCCTTTAAAAAGAACCGTGAGGAAGGGAGAGAGGCAATTTGGGCCATTTATAGTAATCGGAAAGCTGCCTTAGACAGATAGGGGTGCCCATATGCTGCCTCATCTCAGCTAGGCCTCTGAATGCTTCAGATAGAGGCTGACAACAAGTCTTGTACCATGAAGCAGGAAACCTCATCAAAATGCTTAGCGAATGTTTTCCAGGCAAAATGAGGCAGCAAACGTATTTTTAATTTTCATATGAACATACTGCTAAAAATGAATGAATGGAATTGTCTTGCTTTAACATCCAAGGCCTTTAGGTAGGGCAGTTAAGGTTTAAGAGATAATGGCAGCATGCAGAAGATCTATTTGTCTGTCCTATATTAGGATTTGAACTGTATGAAATCTATGTGTGAGAAGAATTTACCTCTCTCTCTTTCTTTTCTATAGCCTTCCTTCCTTCCTTCCTTCCTTCCTTCCTTCCTTCCTTCCTTCCTTCCTTCCTCCCTCCCTCCCTCCCTCCCTCCCTCCCATCCCCCCTTCCTCCTTTCCTTTCCTTTCCTTTCCTTTCCTTTCCTTTCCTTTCCTTTCCTTTCCTTTCCTTTCCTTTCCTTTCCTTTCCTCCTCTTTCCTTTGTCACTTGTTCCTTCCCTAGAATGTCTCTGGAGAAATGAAGATACCAGCAGAATTGCCACTTCATTCTAAAAACTCTTGTAAATGTGCAGGGAAGGAGGGGAAAAATACCTGTATGTCAATGCAAATAAGAAGATGGAGGGAGAGAAAACAGAGACAAATAGAGGACAGCTCCACACTGATCTGTCTGTTATATTTATATCCTGCTGGCATTCACAAATTCCAGAGATAACCCCAAACATCTTCTATCTGCTGACCTGAAACCCCGAGAACAAGGAGCAACTGATCACTGTCTTTCCCCAAAATGCCACAGATCTCAATTTGTAACTCAAATTCCCTCTTTCCCACTCAATTGATGATGGAAATAAAATCATTTGCTTACACGGCCTACACCCCAGTCCTCATCTTTAATTCATTTTGAGTGTGTTTCGTTATGAGTTTAGGCAAAAATATATATATATAAAAAAAATCTGAGTAGTTTCTATGAGGTGGAGCTGAACAAGCATCAAGCCACCCTTCCTTTTGAAAGACCTGCTAGAGTGGCTGAAACCAGGGAGGCAGGAAGCATGGGGAGGCAGGAGTTTCTGAACTGAAAAACAGGCTGCTCACAAGTTCTACAGAGCAGTATTAAAAAAAAAGAAGAAGAAGAAGAAAGAAACTGGTTTTACTCTGGCTCCAACTATACAGCAGTGAGCCAGAATTAAACTGGATGTGATTCAGCTTTCAGATTCAGCCAGCCTCATGGCACACAGTTGCAGAGCTATTTTGTGAATTCTCAAGTAGAAGGGCTTGGGATCTCCCAAGAAGAAGAGTACCAGAAGGGGAACTATAGAGGAAAGCAGGTGTCCAGGAGTTTCTTTGAAGGAACACAACCAACTGAAGAAAGCTGATTATGGGGGCGACACGGCGCTCCCATGTAACACCTCTCCTGCGCGAGCTGCACTGGCTCCCGGTGGTCTTCCGGGTGCGATTCAAGGTGTTGGTTACCACCTTTAAAGCGCTCCATGGCTTAGGACCTGGGTATGTACGAGATCGCCTTCTGCCACCGATAGCCTCCCACCGGCCAATAGGCTCCCACAGAGAGGGACTCCTCAGGGTGCTGTCGGCCAAACAATGTTGACAGGTGACACCCAGGGGGAGAGCCTTCTCTGTGGGGGCACCTGCCCTCTGGAATGAACTGCCCCCGGAGATTCGCATGATCCCCGACCTACGTACCTTTCACCGTGCCCTTAAGACGCTTTTGTTTCAACAGGCCGGGCTGTCTTAGAAAATGAATTTTAATTGGGTGTTTGTAGTTTTTAATATAAGGGCCACATTTTAATATATTTTAAATTGTTTTTAAATTTTATGGGTATATGTTTGTTTTAATATGGCTGTACACCGCCCTGAGTCCTTCGGGAGAAGGGCGGTATAAAAATTTAAATAAATAAATAAATAAATAAATAAATAAATAAATAAATAAAAATCTTGCTCCCTCCCAACCTTGATGACACCAAAGAACTTCTGAACTTGGCCCTCCAATTCCTCATCCCATAAAAATCAATGAGGTGTGAAAAAAAAAAAACATGGATCATGATGCCACAATGCAAACCTTGCTCCTGATATACCTGTGCTCAATATCAGGAATGGCATGCAGGTAGGCAGGCTTAATTTTTCTCCCACATTTTATTGGACATAAAAACAACTCTCTCTGCTGAAATTTAAATCTCTTCTTTAAAGTCATGACAAATAAGGAACAATAATATACCAAGGCCATCACCATAATTTTCTGTACACTAATACTTTCTTATTATTTGGTGGTCAACACCCCTACCCCCCAAATTATTTCTTGCTAAACCTCACCTTTCTGATTCAAGGAATGGTTAAGATCCACCATCACAAAAAAGACCATTAAGGCAGTGCAGGTCTTCAAAGGGAATGATGTGTCTCAGTGTATGTGTGGAGGTGTTCACAGAGCAATAGTATTAGCACTTAGCGCTTAGACTTACCCTGTTTTCCCCCAAATAATTATCCCCTGATAATAAGTCCAATCGGGCTTTTGAGTGCATGGCAATAAGGCCAAGCGCTTATTTCAGGGTTCAAAAAAATATAAGATAGCGTCTTATTTTCGGGGAAACACGGTATATACCACTTCATAGTGCTTTACAGTCCTCTCTAAGCATTTTACAGAGTCAGCCTATTGCCCCCAACAATCTGGGTCCTCATTTTACTGACCTCGGAAAGATGAAAGGCTGAGTCAAACTTGAGCCAGTCAGGATCGAACTGCTGGTATTCGGCAGAATTAGCCTGCAGTATTGCATTCTAACCACTGCGCCACCATGGCACCTTTCAGGACTAGGTGTCTCTTTCTTGAAGGCATGGCTGCCCCCTGTGGACGCAGTATGGTTCAGACTCATGGCCTTTAAGGAGTGGCAGATAGGAGTTATATGTGCTCATGCTGTTCTAAAGCACCTTTCTGGTTTTGACACTGAGGCCTTGCATAAAACCTAACATGGATGCATAGATATTGCATTTGTCTGGCCATCCATCCATTTGTATTGGTATTTTTCCCACAGAAAAATAAAATTAATTTCGGTTAAAAGCACCTCTGCTTCGCTAGAAGAAAGGCTTTGACATATTCCATCAAGTTGGTATGAAGAAAGGTATTCACTTTCCTTCTCTTTCTTTCTTTTGGCAGAAGATGTGTTTTCTTTTGGGAGAAATAAAGGAAAACATGACACAGGATGTGACCGCTTTTGCCCTCCTACTATTAATAAAACAAGAAAAAAAGTACGTTCTCCTAAGAAGACATCCCATTAGTCTACAATATATTACATACAAGAATTTTAACTCTTTTAAAGTTTCCGGTGAAAATTAACTTGATGTTTTAGTAACTTTTCTTCCAATATTATCTAGAGAACAATCTACAATCTGCAAGTATGTTCCATAATTATATGTTTTGCAAATTAATAGTAGAAATTATATATACACACCCGTACATACACACTTTATGTCTGCCTGTGTGTGTGCTATATTTAAAGATTTATTTCTATTTATTGCTAAATAGTGTATATAAGGAGAGGCATCCTTTAAAGAAGTTTGGCATTATTTATTAAAGATTTCTTTGATTTTAATTATCTTTGGCAAATTTAGGACACTGAAAAAGCAAGCAATATACTATAGCTCTGCTTAATACAGATGCACATTTGGCATGGTTCTTCACAACATTTTGCTTCATTCTGATATATTTTATGCCTGAAGATTTTGATAATGGGAATATCCATTCAAATTAGATAAACCAAAGGGATCCATAGAATTTAAGGGATTAGACTGTGGAAGGTGCAACCACAGAACTGGCTGGACTAGCTTCCAGCCAGTGAAGTGGCAAACAGTGACTCGGTTATTAATCAAGAACATGCTTGACCCCTCAGCGGAATAGCTTGATGCAAACCAATCAAGGTTATCATTGATGTCTTAGAAGATCCATCACTGTCAGGATGCTATCTGACCTAAGATGGGTTGGAATTCAATTCCAAATAGGGTGAATCCAGAATGTTTGGATGCTTCAAATACTATCCAAGATATGTCTATGGAGATTCTCAGTCATCCAGGTCATGGTTGTCCCAAAGAAGCTTCTTGGATGAGAAGTGAAACGGCTTCAAGAAAAAAAGAAAAAAAGTCAAGCTGCCTTTTGAAAAAGCACCTTTGGGACTATCCAAGATACTACCCCTTTCCATTCTATGTACAAGAATCAGCTGGACTGGTTGTTCAGTCCTTTAGCATTGAGTACAGCATAATGTTCACTACCACACAAAAGCCAAACATTTAATTTATGGATTACGGGGTTGTCCTACAACACAGGGGAACAATTGGAGAATTTCATTGTTGAAATGACATGACTAATCTTGAATGTAGGCATTGTGTTTTTTCATTTGTCCGTTCACTGAAATGAGCCACTCTATCCTAGCACGGACCATGCACGGGTAAAAATTCTCTATAGGATAATCTCCTGTGAGCACATTTTTCTGGAGCCATTGAGACATCAGAAAAGACCCAACAGTAGATTTTGTTAGAGGGTGTCATTCTGAGGTAGAATGCTATTGGACATTCATTGGGCCTGAAATCTTTTAGTGGCATATTAAAGATTGAACTACCTTTTGATGGCAGTCCTTAATCTCTATCTTTGGTAGGAAAAAGAGACTAACAATCTCTTTAATGTCCTCCCCCTCCCCGGCTCTGTCTTCTATCTCAATAATTACACTGAGGGCAAATCTCAGGAGCAAGGAAAGCAGTATTTTAAGAAACCTGGTATTTGTGTTATTCTCTAGCTGGCTAACAATAACAGCCCTCGAAATGTGTAAATTCTCCACCGGTTTGTTTTGGTGCAAGCCCAGTTGGCAAGCGTTCTTGAAGAGGGTGGAGGTGGTCGAAGAAGAACAATTAGCACAAACAAGAAAAAAAAATGGGAGAGTAATTTAATTTTTAAAAACCCACTAGGTACAGAGCCCATTATTCAGCTAGGTGAATGCAGGGAGCTGCCACCAAAACAAATTACACCATGCTGACATTGAATATGCCTCCCCCCCTCCACATAAAACAGCTTGGATGTAGACCAAAAACATTTGCCTGCAGTTTGATGACTCGGCCAGGAAATCCCCCTCGGCTGTTCAGGTCCTATTAAAGGGGCAGTTGAGAATGATCAACTTGGCTGGAGTCCTCTTGAGAGAGGACAACAAGAAAGGCAGTTAGTTCTATCTGGCTCCCTTTCAACACACCGGAACGAGATAAACCAAGCAGGACTGGATTTCTAAGCTTTTTGGCTGGTTGCAGCAGCCTTCCCAATCGAGGAAGCTGCGAGCACAGCCTATCGTTTCTTAATAATGGGGTTGGAAATGGTTTCACTGATCGGCACCCATAAGATGCCATGCAACCATGATTGGTGTTTTGCTATAAATGAGGGAATGTTATCATCAACATTACCACCATCACCTGCAGAGAAATCTCATGGGCTTCAAAATTCGCATTCTATTTAGTCGCTAAAAGGTCTGTCCAGTCATTTCTGACTCTAAGGGGTAGTGCTCATCTCCATTTCTTAGCCAAAGGAACCAGCATTGTCCGAAGACACTTCCATGGTCATGTGCCCAGCATGACTATATGCCAAGGCACATGGAACACTGTTATCTTTCCACTGAAGTGGTACCTGTTTATCTACTCGCACTTGTATGCTTTGGAACTGCTAGATTGGCAGCAACTCTAGCGAATAACAAACCCCATCATGCCAATTTTCTGGTTGACATCCCAGCCTCTAGCTGACCTAAACTTCTATGAGGTCAGGGGAATTGAGACTATCAAATCAGGCCATTTTACTGCAGAAAGCCAAAAGGGAAGGACTTGCAAACTGAAATCTTACACACTTTCACAGAAAGTAGCTTCACCATGATATTCAAGCTTGGTCTTTGAGTAGGAGTACTCTTCACCCATAAGTTTAAAGCACACAACTGCATCGGAAGTCTAACCTGCTGTAATCCAAGAAGTCCAAATCTCTCCTGAAAAGGGAATCCCATACCATTTCAAAAGATGGATTTCCTAAATTTTGATGTAGCTTGAATCCCTATGTTGGGTACAGAAGACTAAGGCACATATCCTTAATTAGATCCAGAAGCAACCTGTATTCTCACCCATTCCCATGATTGCTGTTAGCAGTCTTTATTATTTGGAAGCTTTTTAAAAACCATAGTCATGATACCTATTATAAACAAAGCATGTCTTGTGTGGTCTTTATCCTATTATGTCAATGAAAACTGGTCACAATTGGACTGATGTTCAAAAAAGGAAGCTGCAGTAGAGAGAGTTTCATACAATAGTGGAAATGCCACTTTTACCATTGTATAAATTTGATAATTTTTCTTTAAACAACCAAAAAGAGCTTCTTCTTGGAGGAAAAAAATAGCCCTCAAAAAGATGTCATCCCCCACACACACCCAGCCTCCTTCTTCTGTAGTCTGAGTGTTAAATGCAAATTCCAGAGTTAGATAGGTAGATAATCAGAAGAAATGGAAAGGTCCCTTAATTGCTTTTAGTACTGGGTAGTTAGCAGTCTTTTCTTGAAAGTAACAGGAAGCAGGGAGATAGATATTTCCTTAATGGGAGTGGGAGGCTGCAGGGAAAGAAAAAAGACAGAAGCAGCAATGAAAAAACTTTGGGAAGTTTCAAAAGGTCAAGCCAGGCTAATATCACAGTAAAAGTTTCATTTAGAAGTATCTAAGCGAGGACAGGAAACCTGAGTTCCTCTATGGGCTGCTGAACTACATTTCTCAGCCAGCTTGTCTAGAGAGGAATTTTGCTGAGAATTTGTAACATCTGGAAGGACAGAGGTTCTTCACTCCTGAGCTGAAAGTCAGGGACTGCAGCAGTTCTTGATGAGAGGAGATTATCAAAAGAGTTTATGAATAGCCCAAGAAAGACCATTTTATATTCCATAACCCAAGGCCATACAGTAAAGATTAATTTCCACACCAAGAATAGAGAACTAGATACAGGAAGGCGCATCCAATCTTTGGCGGCCAGAGGGCAGATTTGGCATTTGCTCAGAAAAATGGGTATCATATAAAATAAAGCAATCTTTACCAGAGCAAACCACTTTATGATAGCTCCAACTTTTTCCTGCAGTGTTCCAGAGCAGGAAGATGTATTTCTGGAACGCATGAAGTAGACCATTGTCATCCCTGTTGTTGTACAATCTGAGGCTGAGAGTTTCTTACAAAACATTTGCCACACAGTCCAGAATGCCCAAGTCTCAGACTTCAGAGGATAATTAGAACTGCAGAAAAAACAATTACTACCAACCTGCCTTCCAGTGAGGACCTGTATACTGCACAAGTTAAAAAGAGGGCTGTGAAAATATTTAGACCCCTCACATCCTAGACATCAACTGTTTCAACTCCTACCCTCAAAACAACACTATATACCAGAACAACTAGACACAAGAACAGTTTTTTCCTGAATGCCATCACTCTGCTAAACAAATAATTCCCTCAACACTGTCAAACTAGTCACTAAGTCTGCATTACTATTAGTCTTATCATTGTTCCTATCACTCATCTCCTTCCATTTATGACTGTATGACTGTAACCTTGTTGCTGGTATCCTTAAGATTTATATTGACTGTTTCCCTATGACTATCATTAAGTGTTGTACTTTATGATTCTTAACGAATGTATTTTTTCTTTTATGTATAGCGAGAGCGTATACACCAAGACAAATTCCTTGTGTGTCCAATCACACTTGGCCAATAAAGAATTCTATTCTATTCAATTCTGATATTTAATGCTTTTGGGGAAAGACACTTTTTGTTTGGGTATGTGGAATTTATTAATTGTTGCTTTCTAATTATTTGATTTTTTAAAATTACATAAAACTACCTTGGGAGGGTTTTTGTCTTAAAGGAACTTAAAAACATTCATTCATTCATTCATTCATATCCTGTCTATATTATTTTCACAAGCAACTCAAGGCAGCAAACACACCTTCCTCCTTCCCCACAACAACCACCCTGTGAGGAAAGTTGGGCTGAGGGTGACTGGCCCAATTGAAGAATTGAATCAATTGAATCGGAATTGAAAAAAAAAAAAATCTGCACATGGACAGAAGTTGCCCAAATTGATTCAGAAACATCTGAATTTCATTCAACACTTTAATCTGACTCATTAATCTGGAACACCAAGCAGATGTATGCAAAGGGAAAAGTGTTAAATCTGCAGGAAGGCACTGCAATCCAAACTCCGCCATCTTGCAGATTTTGATACCCCCTCCCACCCCTATAGACACCCATGATTCAGCAATTTGATCCAGTGACCTTTGAGTCAAATATATGCTCACTTCTTTTTTTAAATAAATATTGATTTTCAAAAGCAAAAAAATTAAAAAGTTAAATGGAGAAGAAAAAAGGTTTTTATTTATTTATTTTATTTATTTATTTTGTCAAGTACATATTAGATAATATATATAAGTATAGGAATTGAATACATAAAATGAATACAAATAAAGGGAACATTAGGACAGGGACGGTAGGCACGCTAGTGCTCTTATGCATGCCCCTTACACACCTCTTAGGAATGGGGTGAGGTCAACAGTAGACAGTCTTAGATTAAAATTTGGGGGGTGGGGGTGGGATGAAACCACAGTCAGGTAGTGCATTGAAAGAGAAAAGACCAAGAAAGAGAGAAGTGCAAAAAGAAGAAATAGAAAAAAAATGAATTCCAACTTTCCTTGGTATAGATATGAATAAAAAAAATACATCAAACTCTTACTCTAAGGTTAACATTTGTTTACATTATTTCTATAATCCCATATCATTCTAATCATCAGATCCAAAATCGACATTTCATTTCTTTCAGTTGCTTGCAAAAAATCCAAAAGTGGTTTTCAAATAAAATTAAAGTCTTTTTTTAATCAAGGCTGTCAATTTTGCCAAATCTATCACCTTCACCATCCATTTTTCTCTTACAGGTAGTCCTTGAGTTACGAATGTAATGCAGCCTGCCCATTCCATTCATAACCCAAGGATTCGTGAGAGTGAATCTTGTACCTTGAATGGGATCATTCCCTCCTTTCACCCATGCACTCGCTAATCAAATGCGTAGCACATGACATATTTCAGGGTGGGGAAGGCCATGGTGGGGGGGCTACTGATGGAACAGGCCACCTGCTTAAGACCACCCAAACTGAACTGACTTTGAGAAAAGCTAATAATTTATTCCCTTCCTGTCATAATGTTGCTGTTGTTTAAACTACCATCTGAAAAGTTTTTAGAGAAAATCTAACTTTGGAACATTTTAGCCATTTATAATAGGAGGTCTTATGTTAGTATTACTGATATAGTACTATTATTTTATTCTAACTATGGGAAATGGCTTAATTATTGTCACCATGGCTAAATTATTGTCACTTGTTACTAGTCATGTAGAGCATAAAGAAACTAAGAATATCAATGGACAAGTCATTGCCTTTCATGGGTCATCAGTTCAATATGGAGGGCTCCAAGCCAGTTTTTAATTTTTAACTTTTAATAATGGCAGAGAAGGTATTTTTAATATTGCAGCCTTGATGTTTATTTGATTTATTTTGTATTCTGCCTTTATTATTTTTATAAATAACTTGAGGTGGCAGAGACCTACAATACAGGCAGTCCTCAATTTATGACATAATTGACCCCTAAATTTCCATTGCTATGCAAAGCAGTTGTTACAAAAGTGTTGCTCCATTTTACAACCTTTCTTGCCACAGTTGTTAAGTGAATCACTATAGTTGTTAAGTTAGTAGCATAGTTGTTAAGCGAATCTGGCTTCCTCATTGACTTTGCTTGTCAGAAGATCGCACAGGACCCCAGGACATTGCAAATGGCATAAACACAGGCCAGTTGCCAAGCATCCAAATTTTGGACATGTGACCATGGGGTGCTGCAATGGTCATAAGTGTGAAAAAAGTCATAACTCACTTTTTTTCAATGCAATTGTAACTTCAAATGCTCACTAAATTAATGGTTGTAAGTCAAGGAATGCTGGACTCCACCATCCTCCTATTTTTGCTTTGGGTACTTAAGACAGCAACCACAATTTCAGGATTTGTAGTCTCAATGCATTTCAATGAATCCAGTTCAGGAATAGCTATCATATAAAGTGAATTGCGCTGACCCTCTCTGATTCATATTCTACTTCTGTCAAATCTTAATTCCACTATGTAGAAGATGATGAATCATTAGGTGAAGCTATGGGAATCCCAAATGAATGGACTTTATCATCAGGTCTGCTTGGCAAAAATGTAAAACACAGACCAAATAAATGAGCCCTTAGGGATGTGATGCATTTTAGAGGGATGTAGATTGAGCACAGCGAATACATTTCTTTCTGCTTATATTCTTTTGAGTGAGAAATAACAGAAGCCTGGATTTTGAGATCAAGTAGATCAAACCATAATGTAAGATTTCAGCTTTCTTACTAATGGCAAGGAGAGGGAAATACGATCCCTGTATGAAGTTAATAAGTATGACAGGGAAAAATTTGTCTTAAAAAGGAAGCTAATATGTGCTTAGCCTCATAAACTGGCTTGGGACCAAGTCTAAATCTACAGCAGTGTTTTGATAGAAAGCTTTAATGGTATATAAGGAAATTTCTGTAGATATTTTTGTTGTTATCCATCTCCTCTTTCCTTCCATTTGATTCCAATTATCTAGAATGACAAATTGCAGAGGTAATGTTTAGTTACCCCAAATCATCTTAACATTTGCTTGACTGTTTTTATTGTGCTGTGGGAAAACTTAGAAGCTATCTATCCACAAACTGTATTTGTTGAACTGTAGAATTTAATTTCCTGTGTTCCAGGTATTTCATTTACCATGACCTCTGAATATCACTCTGAGTAAGTGGTATCAACAGTTCATGGGTATATCTCTATGCATATATGCAGTCTGTATTTGACAGACTGCAACTTTTTAAAAATTAAAATCAGCTAATGTAGCTGCTCATTTCAGCATACTTGGCTATATCCAGATGTTTGTTCTTTGGGAAATTCCTGGAATTTTTGGACCCCCCCCCAAAAAAATTGCTCAAATGAACTGTTAGAACCTGAAAAATGTTTATTGGTTATAAATTAGAAATGGGGACAATTCAAGATTGTAATCAAGAAGGTAAACATGCAGGTATCATGCATCCTGTGGAGAAGTTTTCATTTAAGCCAGGGCTGTCAAGCTAGATTTCATTGAGGGTCACATCAGGGTTGTGCTTGGCCTCAGGGAGCTGGGTGGATATGGCCATCTTAGCGTCACTCATGTCGGGGGTGTCTGTGGTGGCCCGAGCACTCTGCCAGCGAAAATGGAGCTTGGAAGGGTCGCGCGCGGCCCTCCTGAGCTCCATTTTCACTGACAGAGGGTTGCAGGAGGCTATCGCAGCTGCAAATGGAGCTCGGGAGGGCCTTGCGCTGCCCTCCTGAGCTCCATTTTCACTGACAGAGGGTTGCAGAAGGCCATCACAGGTGCAAACGGAGCTCGGGAGGGCCGTGCGCTGCTCTTCTGGGTTCCGTTTTCACTGGCAGAGGCACTGTGGGCTGATCCTTCGCTGTTTCTCAGGGAGCCCCATGGGCCAGTTCCAAGCACCCTGTGGGCCGAATCCAGACCATGGGCCTTGAGTTTGACACCCCTGATTTAAACAAACCCATACATTTTAGATATCCTAGAGCAGGGATCCCCAATCCCTGGTCTGTGTATCAGTGGTGGTCCACAGCATCCCAGCAATCAGGCCGTGCAAACAAGTGAAGCCCTACCATGGATGCAGGTAGCATGCAAAACCACACGCCTTCCAGTCCATGGAAAAACCTTTCTCCATGAAACTGGTCCCTGGTGCCCAAAAGGTTGGGGACCACTGTCCTAGAGGAGCAATTCAAAAAAAAAAACCCCTCAAATCTATCCTGGAATTATGGAGATCTAAGTTCCTTGGTAGCAACAGATCTGCACCAAATGTCCTCATGATTCAAAGTCCCATATCTGAGGTCATAGAGAAATTCAAGCTAGAAATTGTAGGATGGCAAATTAAGTTAATAAATATGACAGGGTCAAAAGCTGCTTTAAAAAGAACGCTAATATATGCTTAGCCTCTTAAACTAACTCAGGACCAAGCCTGGGAGCTGTCATGTGTGAACCCTAGCACTGATGATATTATCTAGTTTGGGTAATGAAACGTCTACAAGAAAACAACAAAGCTCAGGGAGCACAAGGAGCCCTCGTTTCAACCTTGAGGTACAAATATTCTTCTTTATTGGCTGTCATGTGTGGAAAAGCCCACCTCTCCTTGGGGGTAACTGTCTTAGTAAGAATTAAAGCCTTGCTTAAGAGTACAGTCTCTGATGACCAATAGCTGGATCTAGATGTAGCTCTGAAAAAAAAAGAATATAAAAGTCTTTACTTTCCAGCTAACCAATGTTAATAGTTAGCCCAGTAGTGAAATTCAATTTTTTTTTACTACCGGTTCAGTGTGCGTGGCTTGGTGGGCGTGTTGTGGCTTGGTGGGTGTGGCTTGGTGGCCATGGCAGGGGAAGGATACTGCAAAATCTCCATTCCCACCCCACTCCAGGGGAAGGATACTGCAAAATCACCATTCCATCCCCCCTCCTGGGGGAAGGATATTGCAAAATCTCCATTCGCACCCCACTCTGGGACCAGCCAGAGGTGGTATTTGCCGGTTCTCTGAACTACTCAAAATTTCCGCTACCGGTTCTCCAGAACCTGTCAGAATCTACTGGATTTCACCCCAGAGTTAGCTTGAATGTAGTTGTTATGGTTATATCCTGGTTGCCTAGATCTTCACCTTTATACCATGCTCTGGTATTATTTTCATATTTGGGTTTCTGACCCTTCAATTGTCTCCTAGTGTTTTTGCCTCTGTTTTTTCGACACTGAAGTGTCTTACACGTCTTACAAATAATCCACAGACTGCCTCTTGTTACCAACACTGAGATTAATAGTTCTAAAGCCTCAAGGGCAGGATAACAGAGCACCTAACAAAGTTTGGTCCAAGAGATTCAAATTTTCCTTGAAGATATAAAAGGAAGGAAAAAAAAATGGACGGAAAGAAACAAACAGCCAACCATGGGAAGAAGAACCCACGGGTCTAGAAATTCTGAGGGCAATGCAGAAATGAGAAGAATTGAAAGGTGGTCAATTCAACCTCTAAATCTAAAAATCTACATTAAAGCATCTCGGACAAACTGCAGTATAGTCTCTCCTTGAACAATTCCAGTGAAGAGAAATACTGGATAACTGATTTCTTGTTGAAATGGTCTAATTGCCAGGAAGCAACCCCCGCCCTTCCAACTTTCTGTAACTTAAATTTATTATACCATGTGCTGCATACTTCAGTGACAGATATTTGAAGAGTGCTATCGTTTCTGTGCAATCTATTCTTCTCAAGGCTACACATTCCAACTCCTTCAAACTATATTCGTGGGACTTAATTCATCGTCACTCTCACGGCCAGTCTCAGCTCAAATTTCTTTTGAGTCCTTCTTCAAACGTGGGGCAGAACTGATTATAAAACTCGAGGTGGAGTTTAACTAGTTTGAAAACTATGGTTGTTCATACAGTAACATCAGGCTTTTGATTCCTACTCAGTTAAATGTTATTCCAAGAATAATAGGTAAGTAGGAGCAAAGAAAATCAGAAAGGCTTCTAAATATATATATATATATATATCTAGGCTTACAATGTGCTCAGCAATAGCCTTCATCCTTTTGTATATTTATACAAAGTCAGCTTATTGCCCCCACAACTGGGTCCTCAATTTACCTACCTTAGAAAGGATGGAAGGCTGAGTCAACCTTGAGCCTTGGCAAGATTCAAACCCTGCAGTAATTGCAGGCAGCTGGTCTTAATAACCAGCTTAATAACAGGGTGCCTTAAACCCCTGTACTACCAAGGCTCCCTCTGCAGGGAGTCCTCAACTTACAACCATTCATTTAGTGACCATTCATTTAATGACCATTCAAAGTTACAACGGCACTGAAGAAAGTGACTTATGACCATTGCAGCATCCCTGTGGTCATGTGATCAAAATTTATGACGGTTGCAATGTCCCAGGATCATAGGATCTTCTTTTGTGACCTTCTGACAAGCAAAGTCAGCGGAGAAGCCAGAGTCACTTAACAACCATGTTACTAACTTAATAACGGCAGTGATTCACTTAACAACTGTGGCAAGAAAGGTTGCAAAATGAGGCAAAATTCAACTTAACAACTGTCTTGCTTAGCAACAAAATTTTGGGCTCAACTGTGGCCGTAAGTCGAGGACTACGTGTATAATTTTATTTATTTATTTATTTATTCTCATTTCTATGCCGCTCAACTCCCAAAGGGCTCTGGGCGGCTATATAACTCTTGTTCTGCTCAGACAAACCACATTAGTGTTGGTATTACTAATAGACTTCATTCACTGAAGTTTTGCAGACTCTACTTCTATTCCTTCATGCAGTACTTATCTTGATACCTTTCTACTATAATTGTACCCAACAGCTCCAAAGATTGCCTTCTGTGGAACTAGATTTTCTAAAATTAGTCTTTTTATGGATTGTCAATTTCCTGACAATCTATAAAATGATATATTTTCTCAAAATGCGTCGGGTTTAAATAAAAGAGCAGCTGTTGTTTCTGACTGTTGGAATAATGGTGATCCTCGCTGGCACCACTGCTTTAAAGCTTACCACAATTGAAGACATTCTCTCTCTCTCTCTCTTTTTTTTCCCCAAAATGATCAAGGTTCCTTGTAACCTTGAAAGGGAAGGCTCCTGTGATGGGATGGAAACAGTTTTTGTGGTTCACTTGTACGGTTTAAGTTCTATTTATGACTCCAATTCCTTATGGCCCTCACTCTGTTTATTTTTGCATTTCCTTTCTTTCCCCTACCTCCCTAAAGTTGGCTCTCCAAGCATTTACATGGTTTCTGATCCATGTTTCCTCTCCTCATATTTTACATCTTATTTTGTTTTTTAACGTGGCAGTCTGCAACAAAGTCTTGAAAAGGCTGCTGGCAAGCTGACCAAAAAGATATACGCATGCATAACTTGGAAAGGAAAATTCATACCTAAAAAAATACTACTTTATAAAATCTTCAAATGCATACACACACACACACACACACACACACACACACCCCTTTTTGGGAAAACATAGGCCAAATCATGTGATCATCTGAGGTGGAACTTACAAGAAGAAAGTTTCTGGAATTGCAGCCCCACTGACTTGCCAAATAATTTGATTATAAGACCCAAAATGACACCCAGAGTGCAGAAGTGAGCTTTATTGCAATTACACAACTTGGATGAAAACAGTCATTTTTATTATAATCACTGATATAACTTTAGTTGATCAGAGTTATTGCATAGTTTTATTCGAATAAGTATAATCTCAGTGCACAGAATAGTCATCTATAGGAGTTTGACTGCCTGGAAGGAAGCCAAGGCCACATATTCATCACAAAATCATCCAATTTTTGTTGCCACGATGTAAAAAAGATGTTGAGACTCTAGAAAGAGTTCAGAGAAGAGCAACAAAGATGATTAGGGGACTGGAGGCTAAAACATATGAAGAACGGTTGCAGGAATTGGGTATGTCTAGTTTAATGAAAAGAAGGATTAGGGATGACATGATAGTAGTGTTCCAAGGGCTGCCACAAAGAAGAGGGGTCCAAAGCATCAGAACGCAAGGCAAGAAACTAGATGGAAACTAATCAAGGAGGGAAGCAACCTAGAACTAAGGAGAAATTTCCTGATAGTGAGAACAAAGGTTATGAAGCACATACAGAGTCTACTTTTTCTCAAGAGTCAGCACTGCTCTTAAACTGTCTGGTGTTATTTATTTTTCTTAGAATAGTTTCTGATTGGAGCAGCACATAAGTCCCAATATATGAAGAAACAAAAACATCAAGAAAGCAGTTTTTATGCAGTTTGTCCATTCAATGAATACTACACCTAATGTTTATGAGTCTGGATGATCTATGATTTCTCTTAAGGTGTTCAGTCTTAACTCTTGGCTTCCCATGCATCCTTTGTATGTTTCATCACTTTCCAGGCAGTTGTGGGATTCAAAATTTTTTACTACTGGTTCTGTGGGCATGGCTTGTTGGGCGTGGCAGGGGAAGGATACTGTAAAATCTCCATTCCCTCCCCACTCTAGGGGAAGGTTACTGCAAAATCCCCATTTCCTCCCCATCAGCTGGGACTAGGGAGGCAGAGAATAGATGGGGGCGGGGCCAGTCAGAGGTGGTATTTACCGGTTTTCCAAACTATTCAAAATTTCCGCTACCGGTTCTCCAGAACTGGTCAGAACCTGCTGAATACCACCACTGTTTCCAGGGTTAGCATGAGCTGAGGTAACGGGAATTACACTTTGTTATCTATAAATATCTCTGCAAAATGGTTTGTGAGACTGGACTGACATGATGGAAGAGTTTCACAGTGTTGAGTTTGGATACTAAAACTCAAGAATGATTATTTTCTAGATTTAAAAAAATCTTGCTAGGTTTGCAAATGTATTTAGCCCTGGTTAACTGTGATTATGCCTCAGCCTCTAACTTAACCACACAGACAGGCCTCATATAACATACTCTGATATAATGTGGTTTGTTACTTTATAGTTCAATGGGATATGCAGGGTTAGGGTTAGGGTTTTCCTCCTCCATCTCACCTTGGACCAGTGGTGGGTTGCAGAGGTGGGTTTCAGCAGGTTCTGACCAGTTCTGGAGAACCAGTAGTGTAAATTTTGAGTAGTTTGGAGAACAAGCAAATACCACCTCTGGCTGGCCCCAGAGTGGGATGGGAATGGAGATTTTGCAATATCCTTCCCCCAGGAGTGGGGAGGGAATGGAGATTTTACAGTATCCTTCCCCTGCCACGCCCACCAAGCCATGCCATGCCCACCAAGACACACCCACAGAACCAGTAGTAAAAAATTTTGAAACCCACCACTGGTGGGTTGCCCCCAGTTCGGTCCGGTTCGCAAGAAGCGGTAGTAAAACCGGCAGGAGGCTCCGCCCACTGACCCGGACGTCATCATAGATGATCTGTGCATGCACAGAAGCACGGGCGCAATGTGAACCAGTAGTAGAGGTAAATATAACCCACCCCTGGCTTGGACCCTTCATCAAAAATAGTGAAATTAAAAAAAAGTGATGGAAAGCTGGATGGAATGAAATGCATTTCAATACTGCTGTGTCTTACTGTGCAGCTGCAGATCTGGAGATCAGCTAATTGTGGAAACATCCGTTACATGGAGGGCAGTTCAGGACCCCAGTTCTAACCAAGCTTTTGCCAACCTTGCACCTGCTTTTTTCCTTGTTGTCTCCAATAATGTTTCCATTATTATAAGCAGCCACTAAAAGTAAAAGAAAAAAAATTGCACTGGAAATGTTTATATACTACTATCAAAAAAATTCAGAAATATTAAATTATAGCTGTAGTCCTATGCCAAGGTAACTAAGGAGAAAGCTCCAATGGACTCAAGAGCGACTTATTTTTGAGTTATCTGAAAAAATAAAGCATTTCATAGTTAATAGCAAAATGAAATGCCAAGGCTAATCTAATAATGGGCTAAAATTAAGTCCACCAATATTTAGGATGGAACAGGTAGGGTTCTGTGGTTTTAGACGGGGCAAGAGTAGCTGCAATCATATATCCAAGAATATCCTAGCTCTGTATAGGCAGCTATTGACTTACAACTGTAATTGAATTATGACTGGGAATTACAGTCATAAATTATGCCAGCTGTTAAATGACTGTTCCTGATTTTACGACCTTTTCTATGATGGTCATTAAGCAAATCCATTGTCTACAATGGACATTTTTCTTTTTTGCCAGAAACTAGAAGTAAACACTGGAAACAAAGAACTGTCCTTTTAATTGCTTTGACGTTACTATTATTTGCACATGACAAGAAATCAAGTGTAGAAGTTAAGACAACAGGCTAGAAACGGGGATACTGTGAGGTCTACTCCCACTGTTGGCATGGAGCCAACTGGGTGAATTTGGGCCAGTCACTCTCTCTCAACCCTACGAAGCAGGCAGTGGAAAATCACTTCTAAAAACTGCTGTCTCCAGGAGTCAACATAGACTCAAAGGCACCAATACAGAAATAAATAAATGGCATAAAATTAACAAATCATTTTAATTAAAACAGAGGAACAATCACAGTTGGCTATCAGTGACCAAGAAGATAATAGTATAGCATAGTATAGTATAGTATAGTATAGTATAGCATAGCATAGCATAGCATAGCATAGCATAGCATAGGTATAGGTATAGGTATAGGTATAAGTATAGGTAAAAGTATAGTATAGTATAGTATAGTATAGTATAAGTATAAGTATAAGTATAAGTATAGTACAATATAGTATCAGTACAGTATAGTATAGCCTTTATTGTCCTGGTACATCGTGTATACAACGAAATTGGTTTTAGCCTCACTGGTGCAATCCATATGATAATCATCTACCTACTTAATAAACTATGCATAGATTGGTCTATGTGGTATAAAAATGCTTCAGCTTTGTTGCCTTTTGAAAGAGTGTGGGTAGTGTGAGATATTCCTTAATAAAGTAATTGTCCCAAACCCAACTGCCTTTAAAGAAAAGAAATAAATTCAAATGGAAACTAGTGTGGTTGAAATTGGAGATTCTGTGAACTGTACTTCCAGTATATGAGCAGGGCACAAGGTTGGGGAAACTGACATCACATTTAAAAACTGCTTGCCTTGCTGCTTACATCCCAACTGTCTGAATGCCAAGTTCATGCCAAGAGTCCTTCTGCGAGAGAGTTGGGCGGTTCTTAAGTACAATAAATAAATCATCACTACCAACAAAGTTGTAAGGAAAATTTTAAATGGCACAGGAAGACGGTATTTGTAATACTGCAATAAAGCAAGTTCCCCCCACCCTTCTTTGTGTGTAACAGTGCTTATGTCAGCCCTCATAGCATGCATGAGATTGCATAAATATTTTTAAACCTCTGCACAACACTTTCAGAAGTAAGATAGCTGACAGATATAACACATTACAAATGGTTAGAAATGAAAAGCTGAAAAGTCTTATTTAATCTTGTACGCTGGGGAAGGAGTAAAACTGGAATTAAGTTTAATGCAACAATAACAAAATATTTTTCATGGCCTATAGCGCACAATGTTATAAAACCTCAATGTTATGAACTCATATTCAAAAAAATTCTGAATACAATGAATACAATCTGAATTTGGAATTCACTCCCAAGGGACATTATTGAATGTCTTAGTAGTAGTAGCAACTTCTGTACATCCTCAAAGGATTAAGTCTTCTGCGCATTACTGTTTCATACAGTGGCAATGTCTGCATCTTTTATAAGTGATAACTTTTTTGATTTGGGGTATTTGTATTATTCTATAAATACTATATTAAAGCTTCACGTCTTCAAAGGGGACCAGGAAAAGGATAAATCTGAATGCAATCAAAATTTGACTTGGTTGAAAAATTAGAATCAGGATTGCCTAGTGCACCATGCCAGATATTACAAAACAAAATGCTACCACTAAAATTGTTGAAGTTGGGACAGGAAAACAAAAGGGTACAAAAACACCACTTGACGTTGTAGCAATAAAGTAGTATCTTTGACGATGTTCTTGTGGTGTTATGTATATAGAGCAGAGCTATGATAAGTTAATACAATAGCTAACCTCTTGAACATTATGTTTCAAAGCCAGTGATGAATGGTGTTGGCAATTGTGTAGATACCATGGAACTGCTGACAAATGAACCTTCAACAAACCTTTCAATGTGCCAAAGAAGAGAGAACCATTCGGGAAGCCTACAGAAACTAATCAATGATGAATGTCTCATACTGTCACAGATTTACAGTGCCAACAAGACTGGCTTCTTCTGACACTCAGTTCCCAAGAGAACTCAGACATTTGAGCATGAAACAGCAAGAACAGAGCAAAAGATTGGCATGGAGATGATCTCAACTTTACTTTGTGCTGATGGGTTGCAAAGATTAATATAGTCATAGTTGGCAAGTTGCATTGTCCAAGAATGTCAAAAGGCATCACACATCAACTGCCAGTTACGTATTCTAATTCACAGAAGAGGTGGTGTACATCAACACTTTTACAAGGCTGGTTCTCCAGTATGCCAAAAGTCAGAAGATATCAAAATGAGCTGATCATAATATCCTAACTCTTGGGAGTGCTCCTGCTCATCCACCAGGAAAAAAAAAAACCTCACAGAACAAAGAAAGCTTGAGTACATGTTTGCTAAGAAAAAAAAAATGTAATATTCACCATGCAGCCCATGGACCAAATAGTAATTTTGGCAACTGAAAGAGTGTATAGGAAGATATTTTGGATTAAATGATAGTTACACCGGAGGATGAATCTGATAAAAAAAAAGAGAGAAGAGGGCACTGTATATTATAAAACCTTAAAAGCAGATGTCAGCAATCTTCAACTTTCCTGAAACTTGGATAGTAAAAAATTCCATGTTTGCAAATGACTTGGGGGGTGGGGAACGCTGCTTTATAACATGGGTATGGACATGGACCTGAAATCAGTGTCTACCATGGAACCATAAAGCAAACAGTCAAAAACCCATCAATTGTTTTTTATTGGTGAGAGAAGGATGAAGGTGATCCTTTCTGCCCAATCATGGTGGTGAATGAGATTAGATATGGTACGTGGGATAAAAGGGGCAAGAATGAGGACCTGCCTCAATGAACCTCAGTGTTTTTGCACTACTTACATGTCATTCAGCAGATAATCAAACAGAAGCTAGATATTTACAAGACTCAGTTAAAATTAGACACTTTCTTCAAACCTATTCATGAGGTTAATAAAGTTGAATTTCTCACTGAAATTCACTGATGAATTATGATTGGGAAGAAATTATGTATTTTTTTGTATTAGCAGAAGAGTGCATAAGCCATGAAAGTCAAATGTTCACCAAGCAGCTCAAACTTGTGCTACCCAATTTTAGTGAAAAATGGTTAACTTTTGTGTTTTATCTTCCTTCCTAAATTAGGGATGAAAAAGGAACACGAGACTTCTTGGAATTGTCCGATTCAATGCCTCCCTTCCCCAAAGCACCCTGCTCTATAATACCCTTTAAATACTGTATGTTTTTGGTCAAAAGAGTTTTGTATTTTCAGTTTAATTGTGTGTGTGTGTGTGTGTGTGTGTGGCAACTGTTTCCCATCCTTAACACTCTCAATCCACCAAATATCGAGGCTATTTAGCTAGTTTCAGGAACTTAAACTAGAACAAAAGTCCCAATCAGTAGAACTTGTCAAGCAAAACCAAGGTATATAGGCTTCAAAGAGAAGGTGGGCATCTAACAAAATTTGCTCCCATACCTCCCTTGCCTACACACGCAAAGAGAATCAAGTTGAAGCATACAGCTAAATCTTTGCCTTTTCTTTGCTGATTTATATAGCTATACATTCCAGAGCTCTTTTTAATAAATTGGGCAGAATACTTCAACTAGAGCAGAAAACTGGGACAGATAGAGCAATCTGAGGTCATTGTCAGGTTGTACGCAATGCAGGAGTAAAAATGGAAAAGGGATGTCTTGCTCACATCCTCCACATCCCTCTTCCTGAAAAAAAGGGGGGAAAACTTAAGAAAAAAACCAGCTGTCAAACCAGTGATGTTATCTTTTCTTTAGGCAGTCCCTTGCAAGTTTCTGAAAGGCAAAGGAACTGAATGACAACCTCCAAACCTTGTAATGCTACCCACCAGTATCCTAAATGGACTTTTATTTATTATTATAAATGATAACCACTTTGTGTGGTGGCACAGTAGTTAGAATGTAGTATTGCAGGCTAACTCTGCTCACAGCGCACAGTTCGACCCTGACAGGGCTCAAGATTGACTCAGCCTTCCACCCTTCCGAGGTCAGTAAAATGAGGACCCAGATGGTTGGGGGCAATATGCTGACATTGTAAACCGCTCAGAGAATGCTGTGCAACACTATGGACCGATATATACCATATTTTTCGGAGTATAAGACGCACCTTTTTACCCCCCAAAAGGGGGTGAAAATTTAGGTGCGTCTTATACACCGAATGTAACCCTGCTCACCCACTGGCCCCCACCCTTTGTCCTGTGCCTCGCAGCAGTTACCTTCTTGCAAGCAAACAGCAAGAAAAAACACCCCCTTTCAGCTTCAGCATAGGTTAATTAGCACAAGTTGATTAGATCGGCCTCCCGACTCTCAGCTGATTTGCTCTCAGCTGTTTTGCGCAGGGCTCTCCTGCTTGCTGCAAAAAGTGTTGGAGCAGATTTTTTTCCCCCTAGCTATGGTGAAAAAACGAAACTAAAAGTAAAGCAGGTTCTTTGCTGCAACATGACAAAATGAGGCAGAGAGAGATTTCTTTTTCTTTTTTCTTACCAAAAAAGGTAGGTGCAAACAATGGGAAATTTAGGGCAAAAGAGGAGAGTTCAAGATTTTAAAACACAAAAGAAAAAAAGTTCTATTTAACTAGGGAATTGTAATAATTGAGATACTATTAATTGTATATTGTGTTGAAAGCAGAAATGGTTAAGTTGTGGTTTGGAGGAATATATGGGGAAAATTATTTGGTTTATTATTATTGGTAAATATAATTAATTGATTTGTAAGAAATTGGATTGCATAGAAATAATTGGAATATTCATGTTCATATTGATTAATATACAAAAAACATAGTTATAACTAATTGATTTATATAGAAATGTTGAATTTGTATTAAACAATTGTAATATTAAATAATTAACCAGTGTGAGGATGGATATAAAAATAGATGACAATGGGAAGGGGTATAATATAGAATAGAAGGGAAAAATTGAATTTCATTAAGATTAGAGATGAGAATGAAGGGTAATATTGGTTTTTTTAAAAAAAATAGATGAGGAATAAATATGGCAAAAAGGAAATATAGAATTGTAAATTTAATTGAAATGACTAAACACTGTTTAAATTTGTGAACCAGCCAAACACTCTGTTCAAAGAAAATACATTGTATGCTTGTATGTTTGTCTAAAAAATAAAACAAAACTTTAAAAAAACAACCAAAAAAGGTAGGTGCGTCTTATGCTCTGGTGCGTCTTATATGCTGAAAAATACGGTAAGTCTAAGTGCCATTGCTATTTTATTTATTGAATTGGTTGCCACCCATCTCACTAAAGCGTGACCCTGGAGAGCTTACCGAGAGTCTCATACCCTTATACCTGACCCATATGTCATTATGAAATCCAGTGACACAGAATGATTTATATAAAAATCATTTATATAAAGGTATATATCAAGTCCTTCATACTCTAGATATGTGAACTTATCTAGAGAACCTCAAATTTTGTCTGCCTTGTTCTGGCTGGAATAGAGGTACATTAGGCTATGAAATTCATGAATGCCTAAATTTTTGCAGTTTAGGAGAGAACAATCGTCCATCTCCAGAGCAGCCTAGCTGGATTTAGAACAGATCCGGTTTTGCTGTGACAAAAGTACTGAAAGCACTCATTAAGGGAATACTTGTTAGACCAGGAAAATAGCTAATTCTTGTCACATAAAATGAAAGAGTTGCCAGCTTAAAATTCAAAACCCAAAGCATTTTCTGAGTGTAAGAGGAGTGGCTGCTTTCTGCAGCTTCCTTGGTACCATCTCTCTTTACCCTCATGTTGTAGCCCTTTGCTTTCTTTAAATTCAGGAGTCCAGCTAATTACTGGCAGGAAGTGCCTTTTTATTTCATTGGTATGCAAATTAACAGAAGTAGAAAAATATTCTAAAGAAAATGTTACAATATCTGTCTCCAGCCTGATGGCCAATTAGAAAAAAAAATGGTATTTCATTCATGGTACCTCAAGAGACGCTGATGGCCACAAACAGTTCCCTCTTAAATGTCCAATGTTTAATTTTCCTGGGAGTTGCAGCTATTAGGTCTCTCAAAATAAAGCAGGAGGTGCTTTGAATGAGGAAGAAAAGTATGAACATTTCTCATAAGAGATTAACAACTTTACTGGTATTTAGGGCCATATTATATTTATCTGTCAAAATACGAAGATATATAAAGGATATTCTGAAGTGTAAAACAGCCAGAACATTATTTTATTTTTATGTATTTATAACCTGCCTTTATTTTTACAAATAATAGGCAGTAAACCATATGTAGCACACCTTCCTCTTCCTATTTTTCCCCACAACAACAACCTTGTGAGGTAAATTGGCCTAAGAGAGAGTCAAAAGTCATCCAGCTGGCTTTCATGGTTAAGGTGGGACTAGACCTCATGGTCATTTGATTTCTAACTACTGGACCAAACTGACTCTTGATCTTACCACTGGAAACCTTTGTTACAGATTCACAGAAATGAATAGTAGTCATCTTTAACTAAACCAATTAACACCAAGAACCTTACAATTCAGCTTTGAGCTATACACATTCTCCACTCCATGTAAAGAAAACATAAAAATTTAGGAGGAGTAACTCACAAGTGTTCAATTAAGGATCATGTTTAATAAATGGTCATTCTTCTCATATGTTTAGTACAAGTTTCCCGCACCGACTTAGAAAAGGTGTAGGAAATCCCAGTCTTATGATAGTTTTACATTTCTACTTCAAAAACAAAACAAAACAAAGAAACAAAAAAACTTAGAAGGAAGCACAGAAGAACATGATTGTAACAAATATATATTTTTTAAATCAAGGTTTTAGAGTGAAGCAGAAAATAGAATAGCTTTGATAACAATTTTCTTGTGTCACATTAAGAAAGGCATAATCCTAAACATACTGCGAAAAACAGCAGTTCCCAAATAGTTCTGAATGGCTTTAATGAAATAACAAAAAAGAAATGTCACCATGAATATTCTATTTTTGCATTAAACACAACTGCATCTTTGAGGCGTATTACTCATTAGAACAGTTTTCTGTCATCCACAAAGGGCTTTGTGACACCAAATAGACTAATACATTGATTGTGGTATATCATGCTTTCACACACTATAGCCCACTTCATGCGAAGTAAACAGGAAACACTGGAGATCTATGTGGGTTGAGCTGCTAGAGAGAACAGGCACAGACCTTCCAAAAATGAAGAATTTGGCAATGGCTAGGTCATTCATAATGCTGTTCAGAAAGACTTGTGGCGCTTTGAGCATATGTCACAAGCCTCGTGACATTTTCAAGGCTAAATTTCCCAAACTTTAGGATATACTGTCTATATTCAGATGTGCTTTCTGGAGACAAGAATTGTAGCTGGCAATCAGAGAGTTGGTAAACAACCTTTTTTGTTGCTACAGCAGCAGACAGGAATAGTCTGGGATAATACCTAAACATAGAAGTTATAGCTGCCCAATTTTAAAAATGGTAGCCCTGAGAAAAAGCCCACTTAGCAGCTGCATTTATTGCATGCCTCACCAGTGCACTGATTGATTGTGCTTGCAAATGCCTTGAAAAATGTAACTGATGAAACACCACCAGTACAAAGGTGGCTACCTCTTGTTAGCCGTGGCAAGCAATGCATGTTCCTTCAGTTAGTTGTATTGATCTGAACTCTTTATAGGCTGATTCATCTCATATTGCAGAGGCGGGAAACTTGTGGGTCACAGGGGGTTTCTCAACTTAACTGAGCAGCCTTCGATGCCTTGCCCAGTTACACTACTGATATTCAGAGTAAAATGGTAATGGTTGGCAGCATGATTTTAAATGACAAATTGGTACTGGAGACAATATAAAGCTCTGGAGATAGACACAATTCACTGATTCTTCATGTTCATTGTCCAATTTAACATTTTATTACTATGCTGATAAGGCTGTTTTTCATCTAACAGCTCCCTTTTCTTCCCATATAGAGCGCACACAATTTCTTGCAACTTTATACATTCTATAAAAAAGACAGTGAAATAATGGCTAAAGAATTCTTATTCTAATATATCAAAACTAACATCTTTACAGATAAAAGCCACTTGCGTTGTTAGAAATCTGCAATCTGTATTTACTTCAGTTTTTTAAAATAGATTTTTGATTGTCAGGTTTATTGGGAGGAGGACTCTTAACTACATTTATTACCAATCTCATTGTTGTGATAATTTGACCCCATTAATCGTTTGTGTGCGCTAAATTCCATTTTATCTAAAGCTAATTTTAAACTTGAGAGAAACACATGGATGCATAGTTATTTATTTAATAAGACAGACCTAAACACAGAGGGCTGTGGATAAGGCCAAAGACATACAAGGTTTGTTTCTGAGCAAACTCGTGTGGAATGTTATGGCAACTTTTCAGTACCTGGTCAGAGTTTTAATGAGACTTTAACTAATTTGGAGTCAGATCTCTCTCTTGATACTGAGGCTCAAAGGGAAATTATTAAAATATGAATATACCACTCTCATTTATGTAAAACCCCACAGTAAGTTGCACCACTGCTATGAAGCCTCAATCGAAATATCAAAATTAAGAGTGCAAATTAAGACTTTTGGAAACTAATACTGAAAAACGTAATCTAGATATTCAGGACAGTTAGGCATCCATCATCTTTAACCTGTGACCCTATCTTTCCTGATGGTTTTCTAACATTACAGCTACAATTTTCTTCACTTGTGCTTGAAATAAGCCCTGCTATATTGTGCACAATACTGGTGTTCATATAACCATGCACCATGCAGTCAGCCTATCACAAAACCTAGTTTAATATTAGTGGTATTACTACCATACATTAGACTACAGGAAGAATGCTTCTAGATATCAACATTCCTATTCCATGAACCGGTTAGTTACTACTAATAGTGTTTTCTCTTCTGAATCCTTTAGCAAAAGATTGTTTTTTCTCTCTCTCTGTTTCTCTCCCTCCTCCCCCTCTTCATTTCATTAATACCAAGTTATTTCACAATAACTCCAAACAGTGTCAATCCCAGCTTCAATTTCTCAGCTCCGCAGCTGAGAAATTCAGCCTGGGGAAAGCGGGATCGCGGCTTAAAAAATTGCCGTTCGGTCGAAGGGGCGCGACGTCTTTTCGAAAAGGCATTAGCTCGCCCCCGCCTCCTCCCAAAATAAAAATACTCTGTGGACGGCAACGCTGACTCCTGAGTAAGGCCAGCTGTCGGAAGATTTGGGGACACCACCAGGCACCTCTTTTTTCCAATCTTTGGGGTGGGAGAGAGAGAGAAAAAAAAGAAAGGGGGGGGGATGAATCGGGAACGGGGCAGGCGAAGGAAGCTCCGAAGAACCGCAACGCGCGCAAGAGGCAGAAAGAGAAACGAAGCCGCCGCGCCGGGCTCTTCCTTCCGCGTCGGGGCGGAGAGCGAGAGGGAGGAGCCGGGAAGGCAGCGCGTTGCTCCTGCCGGCCTCCAGGAGGGACCAACAAGGAGGAGGTGAGTTTCCCCTCTGGGTGGGGTAAGGAGCCTGGGCCGCGCGAGAGCCAAGCGGGGCGGGAAGGGGGGAAGAGTTCGGTGCGCGCTTGCCAGCTCGGCGCCGCAGGTCGGAAGAGGAGGGGAAAAGGCGGAGGGCCTACGGGCTAGGTTACCTAGACAGCCCGGCTGCCTCTCTCCAGAAGAAGAGGCCCGACGAGCGGGAGGGAGGGAGAGCGAGCTGCAACGAAGCGCGGTTCCTTCGCAAGGAAGCTGAGGCTGCCGCGGAGAGGCTGCTTGAGTTCTGACCCAGGAGCGGTCGCCGAGCGCGCCTGCGTGTGAAAGAAAGAAAATATACACTTGCGGGAGGGGAGTGTTTATTTTTTGGGGGGGTGGGGTGGGGGAGTAGTCATCTCCCAAGCTTGCAAACTACTCAACCTTTACGGTTTCATTTTCTTAACCGGCCCAGCGGCCTCTGGCATGGCGGCGCAGGCCGCTTTTTACCAAGCCTCTCCCTTTTTCCTTTCGCCCATTCTGATTTTCTCTTAAGTGGGGCTTGACTAAGCGTTCAGATGTTCTCCCACATAGTTCCGCGGTCCAGGCGAAGCGGTGCTCTGTGTGTGTGTGTGAGTGAGAGAGAGAGTTACAAGGGTGCTAGGTGCACGTCTGCAAGAAAACAGCCAAGCTCAAGAGAGCTCATTTGAACCCTGAGCTACAAATGTTCCCCTTTATTAGCAAGAGTTCTCCTGCTCGAGTGCAGAGGGCCTGTCCTTGCTTGCCCCGCGCAGGTCAGAGGATGCGAATTTAAGCGGCTCGTTTGGAAACCAAAGCGCTGCGGAAACGACCCGCGCCGGGCATCTTTTTAAAACGAGGGTCCTTGGTATTCTGAATAGGGTGGTTCTCTTTTTTAAAATCTTTCAAAAAGCAGCATAGACCCGCTGCTTTCCTACCGAAGGTGACTCCGGCTGTTGAGTAAAAATCTCCCTTTCCTACACTAACCGGGCAAGGGAAATTAACGCTGAACCATTCAGTAGCAGAGCCTCTTGCTCTAGGTGCAAAAGGGCTCAGCTTATTCTGTGGCATCTCTGGAAATATAAGAATAAATAAATAAATCTCCAGTTAGAGGATTTGGCACCAGGATCCAGTATTTGAAGATGCTAAGGCCAGCCTTTCTTAAACTGGTGCCCTTTATGACAGTGGATGACAGTGCCCATCATTCCCAGCCACCGTGCCAGGGGGCTTTGTAGATGGGAATTGTAGTCTTATGTAGGAAAGGGCCCAGGCTGGAAAAAGCTGAACGAGCAGATGAACAGGATTGGCCTGGATGGTTGCACATGCTGAGCTGCTACAAGAGAGGTTACTCTTTGAAGCACTCTTAAATCTGCCTTTCTGATCAGCCCCATTACGTTTTGTGGCTTTCTAAGTTATGTGGAATCATCACTTATTTTAGCGCTGCCAGTGATAATTTCTCCATTTGTGGAAGCAGGGCAGGAGTCTTTAACTTTTATGGCCTGAATGCAGGGTGGAAATGTAGAGGGTGTGGGAAGACCGTGGCCATCATGAGAGAAACTGCTTATTCAGAAAGTGCCTGTTATGGTGATATGGCCATCCATAAAAAAAAGGTGCAGTGTAAAAGCCTTATCAAGGCTGGAGTTGCTGTGCAATCTATAGCTTGCTGATCCCTGGTTTGTTGAATAAGCCACAATGGGTTTACTGAAACAACCTCAAGTCAAAATCAAAGTTCACATTATAGGTTAGGGTGAGGTATGATCCAGCCAACGTCTCTGCATAGCTGCTCAGAGTAGTAGACTAGTGATGTGCCCTTACATAAATGACTTTTTAAACGGCAGACACTAATGTGTTTTGGTAGGAGAGTTGAACAAATTCAGCTTTTTGCCAATCGTGAAATGTTTTGCTGATTTGCAACTCGGTACGCGTTTTAACTGCAATAAAGCCAATGAAGACAAATTGTGAAGTAGAAGATTAAAAGTTAACAGATAATAAAATTATCCGTTATGATGTGCCAATTCTCAGTTCAGTCATTTCTGATTCAGGGCTTTTATGTTGCCTCCCATTTTAATATTTGTGAAGGGAGAGAGAGATATATATTTCTCACTATATATATTTGTTTAAAAATACAAAGCATTCAGGCCTGTTCTTTCAAGATTACTGATAATTGCGCACATTATTTTGAAATAAAGGTAGGAATTGCCCTTCTGTAATACATCTTAAGACATGAAAGAAATGATCCTTAAAGGGAGATTTCAAAGAGGCTGGGAAACCGAAAGGAAATAGATTGTAGTATTAAGGGTCCTTTAATATCCTAATAAGTATAGACAGAAATAGAATTGCAACATTTGCCCATCAATGCATTCCTGGAAAACTGCTTGAAATGTGTCAGTAGTCTGAACTTAAGGCTACTGTATTTGGCCTGCAAAACACTGGAACAACTAGATATAAAGGAAAAGAATCTTTTGTATCCTTGCTGCTGTTTTATTTACTTGTATTCCACCTTTATTACTTCTACAAACAACTCAAGGCAGTGAACATATCAAACACATCTTCCTTCTGCTTTCACAACAACAATAACAACCCTTTGAGGTGGATTGGGTTAAAAGAGAGTGACTGGCCCAAAGTCACCAGCTGGCTTTCATGGCTAAGGCAAGACTTGAACTCCTGCTTTCTAGTCTGGTACCTTAGCCACTAGGCCAAACAGGCTCAGTTCTTTGGATTTGTGCAACCCAAGTATGATAGCTGCAGCTATACTATTTCTTCAGAAATTTGTATGAATAAGGCCTTTTTTATACTTGAAACTGTATAGGATTTTTTTTTTCCTATGGAAGAAAGTCTGAATATTATTCCAGCTTGAGAATTAATGATTTTTCATCTATAGATTCATTTCTCTAAAAAAAAAAAAAAGAAGAAGAAGAAGATGTGGGGAAACATCACATAAATATGCTATGTTATGTTTTATGGAATTAAAGCTAATTATCAATCTTAAATCATATATTGTAAATGCAGTAGTTATATGCTTTGGCCTTAAAGTTCATTATGGAAAACAGATACTCTCATTGGTGTCTTTAATTTTTTCCCTCTAAATCTTAACACATACACTACTTATCAATGCCTGGATTGATGTGAAATTCAGCTTGATCATTTTAGGAAATGTTGAGGAAGAGACTTGAAGCTAGCAAAGTTTTCTGCTGATGTTCAGGAACATTATGTGATATGCTGGAGCAGCTAGGCATAAAGAAAGCTATAGACTTGCCCAACCCATGGTTAAGTCATATGACAATTACGGTATATTACCAATACACACACACATTATTAAGATTTATTTAATATTTATTTAATATTTATATAAATATAAAGTAGAACTTTATGTTGTTTATAGCTATTGTTTGTAATGTATATTACAAAGTTATCTTGCTGTATAAACAAGAATTAACTATAAAAATCTGAGTATGTACGTATAGTCTTTTTGCATTTGAGTATGTACGTACAGTCTTTTATGGATAGGAGACCGACACTAAACGAAAAAAAAACCCTCTTAAAATGGATCCATATTGTGGGGGGTGTTTCAGTTTCTAGTGAGTGATATTTGGCAAGTGTGTGCAGATCTGTTAGCACATAACACTGTGACAATAGGAATAGCAGACTGGAGGGAAATACTTGAGGTGTAAATGTATGCACTTTCTTTGAAGGAAGAAGGGTGGCTTTTGAAAGTTTCTATGCTGTGCATAAATAGTTCTTGGATGCTAACCACACATTGTTGGTTTAAAACTTAGTACGGTGGTCAGGAATAAAAGAGAAGCAGATTCCAGCCTGGTGTACTACAGTGGCTTGGTATAATTCAATAGAGCTGTTTTATTGGGCTCTATTAAACTAGCTAAGCTTTAAGATTTTAGTCATGACAGGAGTTTCAAATAAAAATCCATATGTAAAATGCAATATTGAATTTTAATTACAGCTTTCAAGACATGAAGTGGAATAAATTTGCCCAATTCTTTTTTCTAATGTACATTTCTTTTCTCAGAAATTTAAGCTTGATAAAAAAAGCTGTGTGAGCAGGAGAAAGTATATTTTGACATGTCAGTATAATCTTAGCTAGTTTTGAAAAACATGATGTGAACAAATTCAGATAGAAATGTTTATCTAAGATTTATGTTCCATCTCAATTCAATTTAAAGTTGTACTCAGCCCGGACATTACTGATGTTGGTGAAAATTCTTGTGCAGATACATTTTCTTTGTTTTGGGATATTTTAATAATTTGGACTGTAAAACCTAAGAGGCTTAATTATTTTTGGAATTTAACCATAATAGTCACAGAGTCATTGATTAAAGTCTACAGTAGTTTAGAATGTCATATTTTAAAAATGAGACTTTTAAAGAAAAGAATGTTAAGCTGGGTAGATATAGTCAGGATGAGAAGCTAGAGTTACTGCCAAAAGTTACAGCCAATGACCTTTGGTATATCTGTTCTTGGTAGACATCTTGTAACCTATCATATTTTTGAGATAATACTACTGTTTCTTATTTATATTATTCATGAGTTCATTAGCCCTCAGTCCAGAGATGTATACAAAGCCTTGTTGAAAAAGTTTCACTGGTTTCATATTTGTGTCCTAGTTGATTTGCTTTATTTAAAGAGCATTTATTTATTTAATATTTAAAGCCCTGAATGGTTTTAGGATAACTGAAGGAATGGTTGGTGGAATAAAAGCCTTTTTGCCTATTGGGTGAAGCCCACTTGCCTGTTCCAACATAATTTGCATGATAAGGTTTGGAAGGATAATTTTGGTAGTTGAACTTAGATCTGGAATTCCATTTCCAAAAGGGAACAAACATCATACATATGATTTTCAAAATGAAAAATGTAGAATGAAAAGGAAAAATAAATGACAAAGCATCATCAAAAATGAATGTGTATGTATACATATGTGATATAAAGAAAACACACAAATGTTTTAAACATCTGTATTCTACATTTAGATATCTATAATGATATTTGTAAAGACAGAAGTAATTGATTATGAAAAAATGCTGGTAGTATTAACAAATGCTGTTGTAATATCACCAATTTATAAAATATTTGAACTATTTACATTGCTGTTGAACGGTTCTTGTGTTTTTATGTTTTCAAGTATGAGCAAATATTAAAAATAAATCTCATCCATCATATTCTCATTTTCTCTTTTGTACTCGTATTTGATTTTGATCATATGTTACATGTAACAACTTAGTGCATTTGTTGCCGTGAGCACAATTTCATTCTTGCACCTTCTACCATCAATGCTCTGATCAGCAAAGTATGACTCAGTTCTTTCCATTTTAGAAGAGCTAGCATCATGATAAGAAATGGAATGTGTATTTAATTGACTAGAGCTTGGTGATTGTAGAACACAGAAATCGGGAGAAGACAAGATTTACTATCTAGGAAAACATATTGGGCACAAATAATGCATGTCTAGAAAAAGTACAAAGCACAAGCTGTTTTCACATCTGGGAACCTGCTATGAAAATCAATTCTTGTATTGTAATATTGAGTACTTTTTCCTAGTACTAACAGCCCTATGTGAGAAATATTACTAATAAAAAGTGAGCGAACTTTGTTCTCTTTGAACCTTGATAGATCTGAGGCAGTTCATCACCCAAGCCAGGGGTGGGTTCTACTTACCTTTACTACCGGTTCGCAACGGGACCGCATGCATGTGCAGAAGCTTCCTGACGAGGTCCGGGTTGGTGGGCGGAGCCTCCTGCCAGTTTTACTACCGGTTCTTGTGAACCGGTCCGAACCGGGGGCAACCCACCACTGACCGAAGCATATATTCTTTTAAAGTAGCATCCATTCTAAAATGTGACACTTAAGCAGTTGTTTAAATGTGGTGTCCAGTCTTTTTCAGAACAGTAGAAATGAGTAGGTATTCTTGAAGAAGATATTCTTGTATCCAATTTTTATCGGACAATAATTTTATTGTCAGAAAGTGTTCCCATTTAAAGTTGTGTCTAAATGAAATGAATGGAACCCATGAGAATGTAACATTGAGCCCAGATGAAGATTTTATATTCTGCAGTATTATTTGTTTAAAATGTCCTAGTGGCCTGAATTTGAGATGTTTTATAATAGCAATAATTATAATTAAAAATAATATGTAGACAACCGTTCATTTAGTGACCATTCAAAGTTAACAGTGGCACTAAAAATAGTGACTTATGACAGATTTTTACATTTATGACTGTTGTAACATCCCCATGGTCACATGATCAGAATTTGGGTGCTTGGCAACTGGCATGTATTTATGACAATTGTACAAATGTGATATCATTTGTAACCTTCCCAGCTGGCTGCCAACAAGAAGAGTCATTGGGTGAAGCCAGATTCACTTAATGACTGCATGATTCACTTAACAACTGCTGTGATTCGTTTAACCACTGTGGCAAAAGGTTGTAAAATGGGACAAAACTCACTTAATGACTGCCTTGCTTAGCAACAGAAATTTGGGCTCAATTGTGGTTGTAAGTCAAGGACTACATTTAAGAGAAATGAATATTCGAAGTCAGGTAGGATTGGTTCTTAATAGAGTCCCATAGAAGAATTAGCGGGTATCTCAAATTAGATTTACAGCTGAATGCAACACTATTGTGGAGGATAAATGCATTGGAGAATTGACAGTTGGGTTAAATGGCTATCTCAACTGCTAACTCTTTCCATAATAACTTGTCCTCTTTTGTGATGAATCGGGCCAAGTGTGCCAAGGTAATGTTTAAATCAGAAATGTTGATTGTTGCAAAGCAAAATTGTTTGCTAGTGCTCTTTAATATCATGGGTAAACAGTGACTGTGGGCCTCAATATGCAGTGGGCACATTCCTTCCCAAGACAAATCCCAGGCCTTTGGTATCCTGATTATGCTCCTGGGATTCTCATGAATATCAACATCCTTGTGACAGACTCATAGTGTATCTGCCTGGCCAAGAAAGAAAAAGCCCAAATTACTAGACAATGAAAAGGAAGCTTGCTACTTCACCATCTGGTCAAAGACTGTTTTTTTGATTGACTGCTCCCATTATAACAAATTGCCTCTGACCGCCATGTTTTTTTAGATTTTTATCCCGACTGTATTATTTTTATACATAACTCAAGGGAGAGAACATATCCAATACTACTTCCAATCCAATTTTCCCCACAAAAACAACCCTGTGAGGTGAGTTGGGCGGAGACAGAGTGACTGACCTAAGGTCACCCAGCTAGTTTTCATGCCTAAAGCAGGATTAGAACTGATAAATCTCCTGGTTTCTAGCCTGGTGCATTAACTATTAGACTAACCTGTGGTTTAGTCTCATAAGATCTTCATAAGACCCATGTACCCCAAACAATTGTTTTTCATAATTTGAGACTAAGGACATTAAATTAGGATGGAAGAAGCTGGTTCTCATTGGTGTCTAGATTTTTAACATAGGGCCTCTAGAAACAAGGCATACAGGAGTGTTGGTGCTTCAGTAGATAAATCTCTAAGCACACGTCTTAAAAATACACCTTAACCATATTGCTTTAGATGAGATGTGAAAGTAAAAATAAATGTGTGAATATCCAACAGACTTACATGGAGTGCTTCACAATTTAAAACATTGCATCTTTTGAGTTCTATCCTGAAAATACAGCTCTAAATATCTGTGATCCACATATTTCTTATATGATGGAAAAAAAGAAATATACTAAAGTTTTAGCACAGAGTCCTCAAAATTTCTCAGCTTTATGTTAATGCAATGACTTGTACAAATCCACCTTTTAACTTCTCAACTATTGTATAACAGCTATATTGATTTCCTTCCCTAGAGAAACTGAATATGAGAGAACAGTTTGCTCAAGGCCACCCACTGCATGTCTGAATTTAGCCAGTCAACTCAATTTTCCAGCTTTCCTAGCCCAAAGGTTTTGTGGGACCTCACCAGGAACTTTATAGGAAGATTTAAAGCAACATTGGTTTGCTGTTCTGACCCAGTAACATATAAGATCTTAAATTAATATCCTTCAACACACTCTGGTTTATGTGGTTTGTTTTATTTGCTTTATATACTCTGGAGTTAGGTGCCCCAGGGGGAAATCTTAACCATATTTTTGTGAATACAAAAAGCTTGAGGTCTCTCTAGTAAAAACTTCCAGAAAATTTGCTGTTGACCTTGGTTGTCTACTGGACTGCAATTTAATATATGGTGACCTTCTCATTCCAACCTTGCACATAGTTTAAGGTAAATCAGAGTTTTCCCAAATAAACAATTACATGATCTTTCAGCTTAACAAGAACAATTTCCTGTCTTGATCTTACTCTTAACCTCCCTCCTCCCCACTAGAGGAAAAAAAAAATGCTTCTGTTGTCATAAATTCCTTTTGTTTTGGATATGATTTATAGTCATACAGTTACATGGCCACATCACTGTTGCTGACAGTGCTTGAAAAATTAATCTCACTTCTGCATAAAACCTTTAGCTTTCTTTTAAATATAATCTATTGTCTTATAAAACAGATGGTTATATTAGATGTTTTAACAGCAAAAACTTCAAATCAGAAGGCTGCATTTAAACATTCAATATTTTCATAATTGGACTGGACATATGAAAATGAAATTGTTGAGGATGAATTGAATCATTCACTTCTAAGATTATGAGATAAATAATTTATAGCAGTAGTTAGATACCAGATATGTACTTCTTAGAATTATGTGTAAAGTAACATACTTAATTTATGCATAATGTTAGTACCAAAGAATGGCAGATTTTTCAGGTTTTATAACAAATTTTATGATACAGGTAATTAAGATTTTAGGATTCCCCTTTTCCGAAAGCAGAGAAGGCTACAGTAGGTTATAAGAACAATCCAGCAAGTTTTCTTCCATTGATATTCTGGGAATATCAAGAATAAAACACTGCTGGGATAAATTTTGAAGTTCCAAACAATGTTCTAGAAATGGCCTAAAAAAAAAAAAGTTTGAAAATTACTCAGTAGTTCAGTTTCTTTCAGGAAATGATTTTTAATTGACAATTTTATTTGTCAAGTGTGTCTTTAAGAATATGGTCATGGGAGCAGCATATGCATATTCAATGACATCTAATGTAAACCATGATTTCATCAGGAAAAAAATAAATGTACATCATGACATCTTGATGGAAGCTCTGACACTTATATATGTGTATGTGAGACATGTACAAAAGTGGTAGAGTTTGTATTGTAGTGTTTAAATGCACTTTGTGTAATTTGTCCACCCCCAAACCCTTGTGTTCAAGTTTAAAATATATTCTCTCTTCCTTTAAATTAACAATATATTTTTTCTGATTCATAGAGCAGGCACAGAAGTGCAGACCAAGCAAAACAGCTGACTTCAAAATTAAGGTTTAAAACTTTTTCAGACACTAGAGTTTGTAAATGCGTCTTTCAAAACGGTGTTTTCCCATGAGATATCAAGTAATGCCTATATAGCTACAATTTGTGTGATATATATTGGGGTTAGTTAGGATATAATAACATAATGCTATGTGGACAAGCTGTGTGCTCTTAGGTTGTCTCCTCCTGCACATTATCTGATTTCAGTTCCCAAACCATATTTTATTTTTACTTATCAACTGGAACCAGACTGCTAATTTATCAGATGTTGTAAATCGGTCTGTTGCACTCGGGGATAAAAACATTACGCGTATTCAAAGATGGTACATCTACATCAGGGATAGGAAGCCTTTGGAAACAAGGGCCATTGGAGGTGTTTACACAGAGTAGATGGGGTTACGTTACTGAATGTAGTTAGAACTGGAATTTGGGTGTTGGCTTGAGGTCTTATTTTAACTCTAATATGTTAGAGTTTATAATCTGTTTTAGTGTTTTCCACCTCAACTGATCTTTAGCTATGATTTTATTATTGTACGCCTCCTGGAGTTGTTATAGAATGAAGCAGTCTTACAAATTTAATAAATAATCCAAAAGTGCCGTCACCTTTCAGAGTGGGCTCTAAGAGTCATGAAAAGAGGGCTAGATAGCACCATCCTTCATCTGGATGAACCCTAATTAGTTTTATGGGAAGAAATATCCATCTGGTTCAGTTCCAAGCTGGGAGAAAGACACTGGAAACATGGAGGCTGATTGGAAAGATGGTTTATTGATGAAGCAGAACCACATGGGTTCTGGGCAGCTGACAAAATGGAGAGCCAGGGGTTTTTATACCTTCTCTTGGGCTTCACACTTGAGCTTCCTGTTCCTTTGCAAGAACATGCATTCTATTGGCTGTTGTCAGACTCCCATGGGGCCATGTAGGGGTTATGTAGGGGTCACAGCTGGCTCTATAGACAAAGTACAAATCCTAGGTGTTTGTCTGAGCAAGGTTTGGTTGAAGTTTCTGAGGGTGATGCAATGAAGGGGCTTGTGATATAAAAGGAGGTTGGGTAATTCCTATTGTGGCTTAATGGCTTTTTCCTATGTTGGATCTTGAGTGAGGGCTAATCTTATCACTCTGCCTTTGTTCAGACTTTGCTGCAGGGAATTTCAAAATGTCCTGTCTTGAATAGATTTCTGCCTGCAGTATTTGCTTTGCCTATGAATAGAGCTATCTAGTTTTCAATAAGCTCTTTATCTCTTAAGTGCTGACATCTGCTGTGGGCTATTAAGGAAAGTGGGGGTTTCTTTCTGCCTCTGAAAACATGTTTCTCCATTTCTCCTTTTAGGAAATATAATATTCTGCCTTTTTAATATTCCTCAAAATATTTCATTTTTCTAGGAGCGGGGTGGCTTCCCACAGTTTTTTGTGGGAAGTTTAGCAGACAATCTATTTTACCACATGTAACATCTATGAAATAATTTATCCATCTCTTTTACCCTTCACTTTCTCTAGATTTGTTCAGATGGTTCCTCAGCTCTTCCAAGCTAAATGCATGGCATGAGGGCTAGAGCAGATGCATATCCCACTAACAGATATTCTGTTGGTAGCCAGACAGAATAGATTGGACAAAACTCAATCTATTTCACAACAAGTTGCAGATTTCCTAATAAGAATTAAGAAATGTCATGGGTCTCTTGGTGTTAAGGATTTCAGTTCTTATTTTTCTAGAAGTGTTTAATCAACAACAAACCAAAATCCTAGCTGAAAACAAAAGGTAGCTGAATATTAAAAATTATTAGTATTTCTCTTTTTGAGTTGATTTGATTTCTCAGAAAAATTAAGGAAGTGGGCACCTGGTTAAACCAAACCAACCAATTTTTCTGTTTCAGTTAACTGCTTTTCAATGCTCAGTAGGAGATTTGCATGGTTTTTCTTTCCTTTATCAGAAAGCCACATTCTTTGTTCCTGTTCTTCTTTTAAGAAAATTACTATTTGCATTTAAAATTTGGTTTTATACCAATTTCTTTATTTACATAGATTTAGAATTCTAATTGGGTAATGAGAAATGCTCAGTTGGCTTCACATATTAAGCAAAATACAGTTTGATTTGAGTTTAGTTCAACCAGTTACGGAGGACTTCAAATATATACTGTATGTTCTATATTTATTTGTGACTAGAACTGTCTGGATTTTGCAGCCCAGATTTGGTAACTCTAGTTTAAGCTTTTGTATGAACCTCATCAATTGTGGATTGTAAACCATGGTGAGATGGCTCACTGCATTTTTTTTTCTTATTTAATAAAACATAGGTAAATGGTAGAAGCAGTGGTGGGATTCAAGTAATTTAACAACTGGTTCTCTGCCTTAATGATTTCTTCCAACAACCAGTTTGCCAAACTGCTCTTAAAGTTAACAACTGGTTCTCCCGAAGTGGTGCGAACTGGCTGAATCCCACCACTGGGTAGAAGTCTATAACTTTCTTCAGCATTTCTCATAATTCAGAGGTCTTCAAACTTGACAATTTTAAGACTTGTGGACTTCAGCTCCCAGAATTTTCCAGCCAGCTATCCATAGCTGGCTGGAGAATTCTGGGAGTTGAAGTCCACAAGTCTTAAAGTTGCCAAGTTTGGGGACCCCTGTTGTAATTCATTGACTCTTTAGCACTATCACAAAGAAACACAGTTGCTGCTTTAAAAGTTAACGATTACATGGCGGCTTTATATGTGGAAACACTTCATTGATAGTATTTTGGCTAAAACAAAATAGTTGGGGTTATGTTAAATTGGATATGATAATATTCCTGAATATTTTTAATTCCTGGAAAAATATATGGCATTGTTTTAGATTAGAACAAATAGTACAAAACTTCCACCGAAAGAAGCACAAGATATTTTATACAAAATGGTATGAAAAGCCTTACAAATTCTTTCAACTCTTTGAATTTGAATTTATCGAGTTTTCTTTCTGTAAATATAGGATCTGGCTATGTATTGTTCCATTTATATCACTAGAATTAACATTTAAATGCAATGCGATGTTAAGTTTATATGTGTGAACATGCAAACTTAGAGCTAGACTATTTTTTTGTAGTTGAACAGCATTTTTTTCTTGGCTTGAATTAGCTGGATTTCCAATAATTTTCAAGCCAATGCCACTTTCCAATTAGTTCTTTGCGGCATAGTAAAATAAAATGAGCAATTGTTTTTATAAGTATCAAAATATAGTCTAATTTTGGAAGCTTCAGAGAGAGATCTTACAGCAAACAATGTAAGGCCTGTGAAATCTTAGTAAAAAAACAACAACTGGTTGCAGATATTTCTAATACATTTTTCATAATTTTGGGCCCAATGTCAAGTGAAGCAGCAACAAAATTGATCAAGGGGTAAGGAATAGGTTACAGCAAATCTAGACTTCCTGTTCACATTGGGATTTAAAATCTTGAGTGATTGTTCTTTAAATCATAAAATCCCTTGCAAAGAAATTTTATTTTGAATGTCCTAGGGCAAATTCCCATGTTCTAGTTTTATATTACAGATTGATCCCTGTGTATATAAACAATACAAGGCTATATTAATTAAACAATGCCATGAAACATATTTATGTTAAGTGTTCTATCAGGCCATATTTGTAATTCCTACAGTTCTGTGGGTTTTTAAAAGGTATTTTATCAGAATTTTTGTTCTGTCGTGAACTCTTACGTTTTAACAAAATAGCATAGGGGCTTCTTCTGTACAAAAGAGTGTTTTATTCTGTACTTTAACTATTTTAACTATATTCATGTCTTTTTCCCCTCCTGCAGATGATGTATTGAGGGATTGTCTCTGTGTTTTTGTAAAAAGGAATAATCAGTACAAGAAACCACTAGGCACATGAACAAGACAAGACTAGAATCAGCTATGTTTAACACAGAAAGTCATTTCATCCATCTTCAGCATTTCTTAGCAACATAGGGTAGTCCTACCAAGGACACTTTTACATCTTGCTTCAAATATAGTTTCGGTAATGTTTTCTATGACTTGAAGTTTGTCCACCTATCTGGAAGCTCTCAATTTCAGTGATCAAATGATGCTACTTATCTTCTCTCAGTTTAGTAACCCACAAGTTGACTAAAGAAGCATTTGTCAAGCTTTTCAAGAGTTCTGAGAAACTACTTACTAATTTTTTTTATATAGCAAAGCTGAAAGTTATTAAAAGTGTGTGAACATTTCCATATAAAGAGATTGCTATATTTTCTGATAGCCTTAGCCTCAAGGGGGATTCTAGGACTGCATATAGGAAAGGAATAATTTTGTGTCTTTTGGAATTGACTAGGTTTCTGTTCAATGATAATGTATGAAAATATCCAAGATTATTACATTATCAATTGTTTGGGTATAAGAATTGTGTTTATATACATCCAATATTTATTTATTCATTAGAGAACTCCTGTTCTTCCTGCCAGGCTGATCTGAACAAACTATAATTCAGCTAACACTTCATGCCTTATCTTTTCCTAATGTAGGTAAAACTGATTGCTCTTATTAGCTGCACTTAAGAAGCTTTGAGTAAAAACAGCTAAACTCAGCAACTTCAGCTGAATTACGAAACATTTAAGTCCTAAATATTAGAAACAGACAAAATGAAAAATTTTCCATTGGTGTGCATATAAATAGGCCTAGCAGAAAGAAAGGTGGAAAAGATGTACTATAGAACCAACTTGTATTCACAGTCTTTTACTAACTCAGTTTAGCTTTACGATGGATGGGAGAATCCTGAGGTGGTAGATTAAACTGTATAGCGATGGATTGGTGGGCAATTTCTTTTTAAAATGCAGTTGGGAGAAAAGGTGCTCTAAGTTTGACATCACAAAGAAAAGTCTAAATTCAAAACTTCTTTCTTAAGGGTTCAAGTCATGGATAAGTATTCATACTGAGCTAAATCTGCTGGTAGTCCTCGTCTTACAACCACTTACTTAGTAATTGTTCAAAGTTACAACAGCACTGAAAAAGGTGACTTATGACCTTTTTTCACACTTATGACCATTGCAGTATCCCCGTGGTCATGTGATCAAAATTCAGACGCTTGGTAACTGACTCATATTGGTTTCAGTGTCCTGGGGTCATGTGATCACCTTTTGCAACCTTCTGACAATCGAAGTCAGTGTGGAAGCCAGATTCACTCAACAACTGCAGTAATTTACTTAACTACTGTGGCAACAAAGGTCGTAAAATGGGGCAAAACTCACTTAACCACTGTCTCACTTAACCACAGAAATTTTGGGCTCAGTTGTGGTCATAAATAGAAGACTTCCTGTATCTCCTTTTTGCTCCTTCATGTGATGAAACCAATTGAGCAAAAGGGGCTGGAAAGTGGAGGAATTTTAGTCAATCTAATGGAAAGGCAGGAGATTGAACCCAAATGATTTTCACCCTAACATTAAAAGAAATTCTGTTTGGAATTGTGAAGGACTCTTCACCCAAAGGTTCATTTCTGGACTGCCCATGTGAATATAGATATTTAAAAGTTCTATCAAATGAAGAATTCTATATCTTTTAAGCCCAAAGGTGCTTACAGCAAAACATATTAAGGACAATATACACACTATATACATTTTGCTTGCTTTGTTTTGCATTGCTTCCTGGAATACCCATGTGGCTTTTATATGAAAAGCTACATGTTGTATTTAAGAAGAAACATGGAAATCAATAGAATTAATCTCAGTCTTTCATTGATGCTCTTTCACATATTTCTATCCTCTTCAAAAGCTGGAAAAAGGCCTCTTCAGAATATAGTAAGGGTCTGTACTGATTTCTTTTATTTTTTAAAATTCTGTTGTATATTATTTTTACATCTGTTTTGATAAGCAGCATATAAATTTTAGAAAATATAATTTTTCTCCAGATTCTTTACTTCCACCATTCCATGAATGAAGACAGTATGATTCATATTTCAATAACTATTTTTTAAAAAAATGTGAATAGTTACTGTGAATGATTGTCCATCGTGATTCAGATTGAAATAATTCATCACATTTGTCCTAAAGGAATACTTTTTATGTAGTTACTTCCACTGTTTCCTCTTCTCATTTTCTAGTAGTGGTTCTACTGTACATCCTAATTGTATGCATTGTAATTTAATGAAAAACATTCTCAGAATTTTGGGAACACAACTGTTTCCATTTCCCTCACAGGGTAATGTATTGTAGAAAGCTTTGAAGAGGTGCTTTGCTTTACCAATGCTTTGGGCTAAGCAGGTCTTCTAATCTGATTTGTGAAATAATTCCATTGAAACATGGTCCTCTCTGAAGATTCATTCAGAGACTGAAGAGGAACCAGGAATGCCTTGAGTTCAGATGCGGGGGGCAGGGTCTTAGTAAGACAACTTGAATAACTGGGTGCTGTTATTGGGGTAAAAGGCCCAATTCCTGATTAGAACGCTCTGAAACGCTTCACAAGTCCTTAAGAGCAGTGATGTCAATAGACTGAGAGTTGAAAGAGATAATGTGTGCAATTATAGGGAAGGGATTCTTGGGAGCAGTAATTTAGTCAGAAGTTTTTATTGGTGGAGGTTTGAAGTCTGATATCTATATCTATTGGACATAATCCAAGTCCTGCAAATAATATCTTCACGTACATTCTTTATTGCTTTTTAATTATTAAGAAAAAAACCCCACAAAAATAATAATGATGTATCTTCCTTTGACCTCACTGGGTGTTGTTTACCTCAGAGGAGAATTTAGTAAGTCCTATCTGCTTGCCAAACATGCTGATTTTCCTAGGGAACAGGGTACCCTGCTTCTAAAAAGAGAAAGTTACCAGTAAGTTTCACTTCATGTTAATTTAAGGAGGTTCTTCTGATATAGCCAATTAACAGAGACCTCTGTGAATGAGCTATGAGTATGCAGGAGCCACTTCCAGTACTGAAGAAGTCTCAGAAATGATACAAGTACATTAATAAAATTGTGATATCATAGTGTCCCACAAAATGTATATCATCAATATACAATGAATTTCACCTTCATTGCTTTATACAGGCATATTAAAAATAGTGGTGTTTGGGGCAGAGGGGGATAAATAGCATGGTGTGGATCTGCTTACTTACCTATTTTTTTCTCTCATTAAAAATACCTGATTAGATTAATGAAGGCTTACCCCCTTTTAAGCATCAATGCAAAATGTGATTGTTTGGGGATTTGTTTAGCCTTGATGATGTGCTACTGAATTTTCCCTGAGGTTCATCTTTCTGTGCGTTTTGCAATTGATGATATTTCTAGCTTATGGAGTCCTTAGAACAAGCATCTGTTATTGGAACAGTCATAGCAACACGGTATGACATGTGTGCTACATCTTTCATGCAAAGGACATTTTTGAGTCCAAAATTCATTCCTCCTGGCAGTTCAGTGATTGACAACCAGATGAGCAGCCACAAGGACAAAGAGCTGATTCATATAAACTATTGTCTTGGAACATTTTCCTCCTCGTTTAGTTGCTTATTGTAGTTTTTCCATGGCTGGCTGTGATGAAAAGCTCTAGACTTCCTGTTTAGAAGGTAGCTGGAGAAGGAGCCATTGTGGTAGCAGTTTTTCTCCTGTGAAAGCAATGTGTAGCCTAAGAGCTTAAGTTTCTTCAAAGGCATTGGACTTATGCCATGGGTCAGGAGTTCTCAAACTATGGGTCATGTTCCCCCAGGAGGTTGAGTTTGCTATTTATTTTTGAAAGTCTCTGTGTTCTGTAAATGAGAAAATGATACAATATATTGTTATATAGTCTAGATTTAATGATAAGATCAAAGATTGACTTCATTTCAATAGTTATGTCTAGTTACCAAATGTGGCCTTTTCCCCAGCTTTTAATTTTAATAACTATAATACACGCAACCTTTTTTTCTCCCCCTATTATTTATCTTTGAGAACACACACACACACACACACACACACACACACACACACACACAGAGAGAGAGAGAGAGAGAGGGAGAGAGGGAGAGAGGGAGAGAGAGAGAGAGAGAGAGAGAGAGAGAGACTGCAGTCTACAAATCCTGCTGTGCTGCCCTCTCATATGGGAGGGCAGAGACTTCCTGTGAGAAAGAGCAAGGCACACTGTGAGTATGCCAAGAGTGTATACTTCTATTAGGGTTTCCCAAGATATGAACATTATCCCAATATTGGGCAATAGTGATGTAGGAAGATGTTACAGATGAATGATCACTTTAGTGATAGCAACAAAGGCATAAAATTTCATACTGTATTGCATAGGAAGAAGGCAATGATAAATCACTTCAGGATATTACCAAGGGAAAATGTCTGTGGAGATTCTTGGTCATCCAGGTCATAGTTGCTCAAAGGTGTTTTTTTCTTGAGGAGGAGGAAGAAGAAAACATTTCACTTCTCATCCAAGAAGCTTCATCAGTTCTGATGGCAGGAGGATAGAAGGATAGGTACTGACAGTTGAGACTGGATGGTGGGGGGACCCTATCAGAACCTATCCTTCCATCCAGGGACAGGTTTCAAAACCCGTCGCTCGTGGGTGCATGCGCGCAATGCTTCTGCACATGCACAGAAGCATCCAGGTGGCTGGGCAGAGCCTCCCGCCGCTACCAGTTTGCCTGATCCAGGGCGAACTGATAGCAACCCACCACTGCTTCCATCTCCCCACTGTCCACTCTCAACTGTCAGTACCTATCTTTCTATCCTCCTGTCATCAGAACTGATGAAGCTTTTTGTATGAGAAGCAAAATGTTTTCTTTTTCTTCCTCAAGAAAAAAACCAGATCCAGTTGCTTTTGAAGAAAAAAACACCTTTGAGATTACCAAGGGAACCAAATGGGCAGGCAAGATAAAGTGATTGGACAATATTGTGTTGGATGATTATCTTGCCTGTCCATTTGGTTCACAGAGTGCTAATGGTATTTATGATGCAGCTGAATTAAAAAAAAAAAAAAACTGGGTGCCTGGTTACTGATCTGACCATGCAGGGAAATAAACCTGAAGCTGCAAAGGAAATTACAGCGGCAGCATGAATGTAAGAAGTATAAACAAGGAAAAGCTCAACAAAGTAAAAGCATTTAATGAATCAATTATTGTTTAACAGTGTGGATAGGAGCATATGGAAATGGATTGGAATTTTATACTTCCAGCCAGAAGATCATATTGTTTACTATTCAAGTCCATGAAAACGAAAGGAAGATCAGTGTTGTTTTCATAGCCAGAAGAAGTACAACAAAGATTGTGGATGGATACAATGCAGTTAGTGACCAAGTAATATCAATTAGATTTCACAGATAGCCCCTTTGTGATGGATATTCAAGCTTATGCCTCAACCACTTTTGGAAAGGAAGAGGAAGATGACAAGTTCTGTGGTCAGGTTCAGTAAGAAATTATAAAACATGAAACAAGATGTGCTGCCAAAGTTGGAAATATTAAAGTGGAAAATGTAGTTTGGTAATATAGCTTAGGGAATAGAAATTAAGAAGCAGAACACTTTATATTTTATTTATTTATTTTTAAATTTGTATACATATATGTTTGTATATATATATGTTTCTGCCAATCCATTGATTTTGTATTTTCTAACGTTTTCAAGAAGCAATATTACATTGACATCTATAAAGACAATGAAGGTGTGTATGTGTGTGTGGATATGTGGAATTATAGGAGAGTACTTTGCAAATAGTTAATATGATTCAAAAATGCCATTTTGTTTTGCTTTTAAAGAGATGTGTCCAATTGAATCACACTCAAAATGCAAGTTGTTTGCTAAATCCATGACTAACTATATGCTAACAGAAGTTTTTAGAATTCATTTAAGTAAAGTGTTTGAAAGAATCTGGAAATTGGCTTCCAATATTTGCTGTGTTTCTGCCTTTTAATGAATAGTGCATAATACATTTGTAATACCATATATGTGTGAACCTCACCCTTTTTATAGAGAAAAGTGATCTAGCTACTCTTATTAAAATAGAGCTGCATTTATTTTAGGATCTCTATTATGTGCCACTCCATTCTCTTGTGTCTTTCACATCTTTTTCAAGGCTTGTACAACTTGGAAGCTCCATTCTAGCCGGAGTGCGAAAAGGGGACTTTCTTCAGTCAGTGGACCTACGAGAAGCCTATCTGCATGTGCCTATCCACCCAGAGCACCGACAGTTCCTGAGATTCGAGTATGCGGGGCACCATTTCCAATACCATGCAATGCCCTTCGGCCTTTCATCGGCACCCCGCACCTTCACAAAACTAGTAGCGGTGGTGGCGGCCAAACTCCGGGCGCTCCCGGTGAGAGTCCTTTGTTACCTGGATGACATTATACTCCTTTCGTCCTCACAGGTCCAGGCGACCAGGGACAGGAAACTGGTCCTGGAGGCCTTCCAAAACCACGGTTTCAGAATCAATCTCGAGAAGAGCCACCTCCATCCCTCCACCCAAATTCTCCACTTGGAGGCAGTGATAGACTCGGCCAGAGGACAGGTTTTTCTGTCCCCAGACAGAGTTCGGAGCATCCAAGACCTGGTCCAGCAGATAACAGCAAGGAAGAAGGTACCACTACTTCAGCTGTCATGTCTCCTCGGGAAGATGGTCTCCTGCTTTGGCATCGTACCGTGGGCACGCAGACATTCGAGGCCACTCCCGTGGTTTCTCCTACCATTTCAACGGGCGGGAAAAGCCAACGCAAAGCGAGACGTGAGCCTCACAGTCCAGGTCTGTCGCTCTCTCAAGTGGTGGACAACCCGAGCACTGCTCAAGAGCTCCGACTTCCTAGAACCAAACAGGCTGGTTCTAACCACGGACGCAAGCCTCCGAGGGAGGGGAGCGCACCTTCTCAATCTGGTGGCGCAGGGTCAATGGTCCCCTCGCGAACAACTCAACAGCATCAACCTACTGGAGTTACGGGCGATCAGACTAGCTCTTCGCCACTTTCAAGCCACAGTTCAAGGCCAGCATGTGTTGATTCTGACGGACAACATCTCGGCCAAGGCACATGTGAACAGAGAGGGAGGGACAAGGTCACGACTTCTCATGCTAGAATCCGAAGCCCTGTTGAATTGGGTGGAACAACACGTCTCGTCAATCAAGGCAGACCACATCTCGGGGTCGACCAATGTCAGGGCAGACTGGCTCAGTCGAGAAACAATAGACCAGGTGGAGTGGCAACTCCACCCCAGCCTGTTCTAGGAAATCACCACCCGATTCGGGAAACCGGAAGTGGACCTGTTTGCGACTCCGAGCAACTCACAGCTATCCCGATTTGTGTCTTGCTACCCAACTCCTCAGGCGGAGGATCACGACGCCCTTCGCTGCAAATGGTTGGACGGCCTCCTGTATGCCTTTCCACCAATCCCGCTGCTGCCGCGACTCATCAGAAAGTTGTTATTGGAAAAGGCCAACCTCCTGCTGGTGGCCCCAAACTGGCCCAGGAGGTCGTGGTACGCAGACCTGGTGGCCCTGTCAGTGGACCAGCCGTGGATCATCCCACCGCACCAGGTCGATCTGCGCCAGGGGGCGGTTTCTCACCCAGAGCCACAGTGGCTACAATTAGCCGTCTGGCACTTGAGAGGGTAATCCTAATGAAAGACAATTTGCCGCATGCAGTCGTCAATACCATCCAGGCGGCTAGACGGCCATCGACCTCGCGCATCTACGAAGCATCGTGGAGGGCGTTCTGCCACTGGGGGTCTCGCCATCATGTTGACCCCACGACAGCCACTATACGGGACATCCTGGGATTTCTACAGGAGGGCCTAGATAAAGGACTGTCTCCAGCCACCCTGAGACGGCAGACAGCTGCCTTGTCTACAGTCATCACTTGTGCCCCATACCAGTCCCTGGCACATCACCCACTTATCAAAGGGTTTCTACATGGGGCCACGAACCTGCATCCTCCCACGGTGCACCGATACCCCTCTTGGGACTTGCCGCTTGTTCTGCGCACTTTGACCGGGCCTCCGTTCGAGCCATTGGAGTCAGTGGCCTTCAAACATCTGTCTTTCAAGGTTACCTTTCTCCTAGCCATTACTTCGGCCAGGAGGGTCTCCGAATTAGCGGCCCTGTCCGTCCGTAAGGACCTGTGCGTCTTCAGAGACTCCACGGTGATACTGTGTCTCGATCTGGCCTTCATACCGAAGGTGAATTTGTGGTTTCATCGGGCTCAAGAGTTAATCCTCCCGGATTTCTGCCCATCACCTTGTGATGACAGGGAGAAGCGTTGGCACACCCTCGATGTATGTCGCGCCCTACACCAGTACATTCGCAGGACAGCATCCTTCCACCGCACAGAAGCGCTCCTGGTGTTGTTCAACCTGGCGTCCATGGGCCAGAAGATTTCGGCCTCAACGGTCAGCAGATGGATTAAGGCCTGAATCGCCCTGGCATATGACCTGAACGCCAGACCGCGGCCGGGCAGGATCCTGCCCCACTCTATGCGTAGCGCGGCTACTACGGCAGCCTGGGCCACACAGGCGTCAGCAGCAGACATTTGCAGAGCAGCCACCTGGTCTTCGCTGTCACCATTCATTCGCCACTACAGGATAGATGCCTATAATTCCGCTGAGGCGTCCTTTGGTCGTAGAGTACTCCAGCGGGTCCTGGCTGCGGAGGACAGAGGAGGCAGTCAGCTTCCCGCCCGTGGAGTTTAAGCTTGGGTATATCCCATTCATGGATAGTGGAGCAGTGCACAGGAAAATGGACGTTGTCTTACCTGAACGTCCGTTTTCTGGGCGCTGCGAACACTATCCATACCCCCCCCTACAATATGGCTGACTGCCAAGGCGCGTTTAGCCTTCACTAGTTATGGTTGTTGTTTAATAAAGTTATGGTTTTTTGTTTGTACCAGACCAAGTTTGTCGTTTACTTCGCCTTCGTTCAGACTGGGGTATCATGGGAATAGGGGGTGTGGCTAAGGAGCCGGGAAAGGGAAGTTTAGTTTTAAATTGCTCTGAGTTGTTTGCCAAAGGCTGAAGGATTTAACCCATTCATGGATAGTGTTCGCAGCGCCCAGAAAACGGACATTCAGGTAAGACAACGTCCATTTTGTTACAATAAAAACTCAATTTGTTTCTGACCTCTTGTAAGTAAGATCTTTGGAATTTAATGATCAGAAGTGCAGGCTTGTAAACATTGTATAAACAAATTATAGTGTCCTCTTTCCCACAACCCCAAGTTTACTTTTAAATAGGCATGTCATAAAATGTAAATGTGGGCTGGTTGCTGAGCGATCAACATGTGGTCATGTGATTGTGTGTGGGGGGGTGGTGGAGATCAGAACTTAGTAACCGGGTCATAATGCGACTGGGGGAGATCTGTTATATCTTTGAACGGTTGCTAAGTGACCAGTTGTAAATCAAGGGTCATCTATATGCTTGGCAGTTAGTTAGACCCAATTTACAGAAGTCTGTGATTCAATCTTACGTCCTGATTCACCTGATCTTATATCCTGAATCACCAGGTAAAGGCTACTGTCTTAGTATCAACTTGTACAAAAAATAATATTAGGATGATCATATGCAGCAGATCATATGAATTGTATATACATGATTCAGATCAAGAGGATTATATTTTGAAAAATATGTTATCTTGTATGAAGAGAACAGGTCTCTCATTCTTTTCCAGCAACCATCTATCAGAGATAAGTTTCAGGGTTTTTTTTTAGAATTATATCATGTGTGTAGGATTGAGGGAGGGTATTTTGAATTATATGGAAACATGTACAGTAGTTACTCTGCAGTTTATAGTAGATTTTTTCCCCTAACTGTGTCATTCTGAAAGGCTGAAAAGCAACCACCAAGTGGTTTAATGCCGGATTACACTCAATTCTAACATTTTTTAAAAATGTACAGTTTTTATTGAAACTTTTAAACCAAAAGATAAAAGCTAACACAAACTATTAGAAAGTCAGGGAGAAAAATAAAGCAGAAAAGGTGCAAGAAAAGAAAAAAAGGTTAAAAATAGAAAAGATGAAGTATAGAGAAGTGCTTCCAATATTCTTCACAGCATTTATAAATGCAAATACATTTTAATCCCTTTAAAGTTACATCACGTTGCTCTCTTTTCTATAATCTATCCTATGCAGTTATAAAACCCATAACTCTCGAGTCAATTCTAGTATATTTTGTGAGGAAACGAAGTGATTTGCTTTCACGTGTTTCTGACTTTGAAGTGGAGGCGTATGTATGTGGAGAATTGCACGTGTTTACTGGCAATACTATTCTCTCGAAAAATGGGTAATCTTCCGGGATTTTGAAAATGAAGTGAGAACCATCCATTGGCAACATGCCTTTAAAAAGAGTTTATACACTACTGCTGTTTAATAATGAAAACATGATTCCTGATTATTAGGCAATAACAGTTAAATATTTAATACCTAAATATATCCAAGAAAATGTTCCTGGTCGTTTTTAATGTTCAAATATTCATTTTACCAGGCACAAATACGCATGTTTATTTACACTCCTTTGGTGCTGCTGTTTAATTTAGTTTTCAACTTATTGTCTATATCCCCTCCCAGAGCTCCAGAACTTCCAGGATAAGGCAACAAAAATACTGAAGATGTCCCTAATGCATGTATATCTCCACCATTCTCTGGTGCCTAGTTATAAGTTGTGTTTTAATAATACGGGTTTAAGAGACATTTTTAGTTGTGTTTTACTTGCATGTAAATGAAGGATCGCAAACTGAATAGGTTTGGCATTCTTCCTTTCCAATACTGCAGATTGCAGCAGTACCTGACTCAAATGCTTGTTTCTCATACTCTGATTGTTTGATTTGTATCCCACCTTGATTGCTTTATAAATAACGTCAGGCAGTGAACATATCTAATACTCTGTCCTCCTCCTATTTTCCCAACAAAAACAATCCTGTGAGGTATGTTGGGCTGAGAGAGCGTGACAGATCTAAGATACCCCAGCTGGCTTTCATGGCTAATGTTGCTTAATCTTTTCTATACGTTTCCTCCAGATCCATATAGATACTGAGAAGGGGGTGATCTGCTCATATTCTGTGTGCTACGGGGTAGCCCAAATGCTTAGTAATCACCAAACATCCCTCTCCTTTTATTTGACAGGGCTGGGTGTGAAAACAGGAACACTTGTATAGGTAGTCCTCAGCTAAGGACCACAATTAAGCTCCAAATTTACACTGCTAAGCAAGACAGTTTAAGTGCGTCTTGCCCCATTTTACAACCTTTCTTGCCACACTTAGCAATAGCACTTATATACTGCTTCACAATGCTTTTACAGCCCTCTCTAAGCAGTTTACAAAATCAGCATATTGCCCCCACCAATCTGGGTTCTCAGAAGGATGGAAGGCTGAGTCAACCTTGAGTTTGGTGAGATTTGAACTGCCAAATTGCAGGCAGTCAGTCAGCAGAAGTAGCCTGCAGTACTGCATTCTAACCACTGCACCACTGCGGCTCTTAAATGAATCCCTGCAGTTCTTAAATTAGTAACGTGGTTGTTAAGTGAATCTGGCTTCCCTATTGACTTTGCTTATCTGAAAGTCGCAAAAGGTGATAACATCAGGGGTGGGCTTCAAAAATTTTAGCAACGGGTTCTCTGCCCAGTTGCTGGGTGGGCATGGCCTAGTCGGCTTCCTGCACCACGGTGGGAGTGGGGGGGCTTTTTGCCCTCTCCGGGCTCTGGAGGCTTGCCTCGAGCTCTGGGAGGCCGAAAACGGCCTCCCCAGACTCCAGAGGCTCTCTGGAGGCCGGAAACAACCCCGTTTCCGGACTTCCTGAACTTCTGGTAGGCCCATTTTTCACCCTCCCCAATCCTCCACATGTGCCCTGCACTTACCTGCATCCAAAACAGGCAGAGTGGGGACTCCTGGGAGGGGCGGATTAGGGTGGGTGGGGCCAGCCAGGAGTGGGATTTTGGGGTTCTCCGAAGTGCACAGAATCTTAGTTAGAGGTTCTCTCGAACCCCTGCGAATCCCCCAGCAGCCCACCCCTGGATCACGTGACCCGGGGACACTGAAGCTGTCATAAATGTGGACCAATTCAGCTCCTGAATTTTGATCATGCCCCAATGGTTGTTAAGTGGGAAAAATGGTCATAAGTCATTTTTTTCAGTGCTGTTCTAATTTCAAACGGTCACTAAATGAATGTTTCTAAATTGAGGATTACTTGTCATTAAATCTTGCATGATATGATGTACTGTCCTTCATACTTTTTATAAATATGGAAAAGTCTTGCACTCAGTTCCTTTCCTTTTTTTGTGAATGGAGGAGAATTAAAACCGAGGAATTTGATTTTTTCTCTTCTGCTTTTTTCCACAGCCCCTTTCCCCTTCTTCCTTAATTTATTCCTCATGGTTGGAGGCTTCTTGGTAGTGGTTTGAGCTATGATAGGGCAGAAGTTTCATTTCAAAATGAAGCACTACTTTTTTCTGTAAATGAAAATTTTAAAAGCAACTCTTTGCTATTAAACGGAGGTGACCTGGGGATAATATAAGATAATATATTGTTTGTTTTTATGTTCTACAGTAAATCTTATTTAAGAGACTAAAAATTATCTAAAATCTTAACAGAAACGGCTCTTTGGAAAATGAAGATGCTATCTTGTATAAGCAAAATCAAATGCAATGCTTTAAAAGTGTCAAAAGTAAGGCGTTTTTTGAATCATAGTGAAACATGTGGTTGTAATTTTTAAAGTACTTTCAAGATGAAAGTAGAACATAGGTTAATATTTCCATCTTCATACCTGCAATTTGCATCATCTCTTGAAAGAAAGCTATCCACTTGTGAGCTATATATTGAAAGTGCATGAATTAAATGTCATGCCACATAAGAATTTTAAACTAGCTTGATTTTTTTTTTTTTTTACTTATTATCACCTCCTATGAGGTGTGACATTGGGTTTTCCCTTTTCAGAAGAACAAAGACATATAGCCTAAGTACCTGCTTTGCACTGTGGCAGATGCTTTGGAACGGTTACAGTCTTGACATTTTAAATTTACAGTTCAATTTCAGCAAAGTCCCTATGTATGCTGCAAATATTTAATACATTTAACTGGTTGCCATATTTGCCTGTTGCCATTTTTCCCCCTCTCTGTAAACATTTTAGTCAGTTCTGAATGTTGAATGGATTCTGATTTTCATTCATGAAACTTTATGTGGCTCTGGTGACAAATCTTTGTAGGTAGCATAGCACTGTGCATACTGAAGATTCTAGCAAGCAACGTTCCTGAAGACCATACCTTTTGACCGTAAACAGGTAGTCCTCAACTTACGACCACAATTGAGCCCAAAATTACTGTTGCTAAGTGAGACATTTGTTAAGTGAGTTTTGCCCCGTTTAATGACTTTTCTTGCCACAATTGTTAAGTGAATCATTGCAGTCATTAAGTCAGGAACATGGTTGTTAAGTGAATCTGGCTTCCCCATTGGCTTTGCTTGTTAGATCAGTCACATGACCACGGGATACTGCAACCATCATAAGTATGAACCAGTTGCCAAGCATCCAAATTTTGATCACGTGATCACAGGGATGCTGCAGCTGTCGTAAGTGTTAAAAATGGCCATAAATCAGTTTTTTCACTGCTGTTGTAACTTTGAATGGTCACTAAATGAACTGCTCTAAGTAGAGGACTACATGTACCGAGATAGCAGACAGTGATCTCATGGTTGAATTATTGTAACATGTTGTATGTGAGTCTCTTCTTAAAAATTGTTTTAAAGCTCTAGATTACATTATCTCAATGCGTATAAGAAATGCTTCTGTCTATAGCAGCTTGGCTGTAACTGAAGATCTTAAATAACAATCTTTAAGTACCTTTTATAGGATAGGACAAATAAAGTTTTAGGGCCACTTGGAATTTGATATCCTGTTATGGATGCTATCATAAAATGGTTGTCACAGGGTTGTGTCCATTCAAAAAGTACGCAACCTAGCCCTCCCAGGATGTATTCTACTACCCCATTGGTGTCTTTGCTTCTTGTAAATCCACCTTTTATAAAGCTGTAAGACAGGACCTTTTTTGTAGAGGCCCATGGGAAATAAGCTTAGCTTTGTCAGGGTTAACTTTGGAAGTACTGTAATCCATTTATTCAGAGCTAAAATATCCCTTCTGTTGGCAGACTTTTTTCCCCTCATAAATTGAAGCTTCAAACAAAGATAATATTTAATACAATGTCATTTTGGAAAGTGTGTGTGTGTGTGCCTGTGTATATGCATGAGTGTGTGTGTGTGTGTGTGTGTGTGTGTGTGTGTGTGAGAGAGAGAGAGAGAGAGAGAGAGAGAGAGAGAGAGAGAGAGAGAGAGTTGTGCCATAATGAATCTTCATTTTTAATACGTGATTGATATGTGAAAGAAATTAGATTACTAGTGAGAGTTAATTTAAAATTAGTGGTTTGCCATAACTATTATTCATAATTTAATATATAAAGCAAATCTGAGTACTGTTTAATAAGCAGAATTCATCATTATATAAAATCACTGTAAAGCACAGGTATTATGACAACTGGAATATATGCCTTCTTTTGAGAAACTGTCATAGTAAAACTTGTTACTCTGACTGTTACGGCTGTTGTTCTCGTATTTGACACTTACTGGATATCTCATAAAAATCAAAGCCCATAAACATTTTAGGGATGGAGAATTATAGCTAGGAAATAATGTATTTAAAAAGAATTTAAAATCCAGCATAAAAGTCATGGCTAGAATTGTGGACTAAACCAGGTTAATTTCATTTGAAGTCTGAAGCACATTTAAATAAACATGGGTTGGCAGCTGCAGGGCTAAATTTTTGTAATACCCATAGACAAAGTTTGCAGCATGTATTTTCATAATTTTAAGAAAGGATTACCATATAGCCGTGATGGCGAACCTATGGCACGCGTGCCACAGGTGGCACGCGGAGCCATATTAGTGGGCACGCCAGTTCAGCTCTGGGGCGCATGCGCGCGCCGGCCAGCTGATTTTCGGGCCTTCTGGGCCCACCAGAAGTAGGGAAACAGGCTGTTTCCTGCCTCTGGAGGGCCTGGGGGGGTGGGGAAGGCCCGTTTTTCTTTCTTACCTGGCTCCAGATCCTCTCTGTGTATCTGGGAATGGCGAAAACAACCTTTCCCACTCCCTTGGAGGCCCTACGGAGGCTCAAAGGGCCCATTTCCCCACTCCCGGTGGAACAGGAAGTGATGTTTTTTCCTGTCCCCAGCCTCCAGAGACTCCTAGAGAGGCTCCTACAGACTCCTAGAGAGGCTCCTAGAGACTCCTAGAGAGGTTCTGGAGGCTGGGGACAGCAAAAAATGTCACTTCCTGTCCCACCGGGAGTTGGGAAATGGGCCTTTTCAGCCTCCGTAGGGCCTCCAAGGGAGTGGGAAAGGCTGTTTTCGCCGTTCCCAGATACACAGAGAGGATCTGGAACCAGGTAAGAAAGAAAAACGGGCCTACCAGGCCATCATGTGCCAGAGCGGCGGGGGAAGGGGTTGCGGACGCATGCACATGGGCACGCGACCCTCCCCCACCCCCCCTCTCCTGGCACGCGATGGCAAAAAGGTTAGCCATCACTACATGCCTGTTTTTGAAACAAACTATCACCAACTGTTAATGTTTGCTTCTTAACTTGTGGATTTAAAAAAAAAATAATCTTGCAGTTTTAGCTGAAATGGAAAATTTCTTTTTTTGTTTGTAATTATTCACACAAAATTTATAAATAATACTTTCTATTGCAGTTGAATCCAAAATTTCTTTTGGTAAGTGAGACATTTGTTAAGTGAGTTTTGCCCTATTTTACAACCTTTCTTGCTACAGTTAAGTGAATCACTGCAGTTGTTAACTTAGTAATATGGTTGTTAAGTGAATCTGAATTCCCCATTGACTTTGTTTGTCAAAAGTTCACAAGAGGGGATCACATGACCCCAGGACACTGTAACTGTTATAAATAGTTGCCAAGGGCTGAATTGTGACCACATGACCAGGAGGATTCGGCATTGGTCATAAGTGTGAAAGCCAATCATAAGTCATTTTTATAGGGCTGACGTAACTAAATGAACTGTTATAAGTCGATAGCTATCTGTATTTCAATGGTATTAATGAATAACGTTTTTGACTTCTTTTAGGATACTAGATACACATACTAGAAAGTATGTGCGTAGAAAGTCATCCTATAGTTAAGTGGGTTTATTTTGCTAATAGCAAATACATAGCAAAATTATTCTTATCTGTTTTTCAAAATTAAACCCCAGGAGCAGTAGCTTAATTAGGGCAACAGCTTTTCTTGTTGTTGTTGCAATATTTCAAAATGACTGGTGAAAGAATTGCAAACGTAAGAACTTGTCATAGAGTTGGCTAGGAACACTTTGTAGTGTAGTGTAGTGAGAAGATGTTTGCATATCCTTATTTTATAAACCCTGCACAACGCAAACAGTTTTTAAACGTATCATAAAAAAAAAATGAGGAGTGTGCGTAAGCATTGTTTCAGATTCATTTCCACTTCAGCAAAAGTTCTTTATATATTTATGTGATCTCATAACAATTTCTGAAAATGCTCTGAAATAACTTCTGAAACTTGGTAAGGCCTTTCACTTGTGGAAATTCTACCCCTGACTTATTCAGCAGTTTCCCATATCTACACTGCTGTAATAACGATGCTGAGATGTAAATATCCTGTACATTTCTTTTCATTCTGAAACTCCTTTTTAAATATGCTTTTCAGATTTCCCCCTCCTAAACTTTCAAAACATTTTGTCAGCAGGGTGGCAGGGAAAAAGATGTAAGGAAAAGGGGGATTGCTGGAATTTTCTTTTCACCCTTTAATTTTTTAATCAAAAGCATAATTCAACAAAGAGCTGACTAATAATAATAATAATAATAATAATAATAATAATAATAATAATAATAATAATAATAATAATAATTGTTGTGTCCAGTGGGTAATTACTCAGGAGGCTAGGTTATGCTATTAACACCAACTTTATTAACGGAACAATCATCAACAGAACACTGGTAAAGCGAGCAACAACACTTCTCTGACAGCTCCTTAAATAGCCGGCTGTCAGAAGCTCTGAACCAATCGCGAGCAGCTATTCTCCCGCTCCTTCAGCTGCTCGCGTCTTAACCAATCCTAGAGGCCTGCAAGCAGAGCCTGTTGCTGAGGGTGTCATAACTGGACGGATCTAACACCCCTTCCCACCCGGACCGCGCATGCGTAGTCCTCCAGATACTGTGGACGACGACGGCACCGGCCAGATCGTCTCAACTCCGGCGTGGCCGACGTAGTGGGAGGAGTTACGGGAAACTGCGTGAGAGGCGTCAACTTGGCAGGTGACAAAGGGGGTGGAGCTGAATCTTCATTCCTTGAAGCTGGTGGAACTTGCGCCTCGCCTGGAAGTGGAAGATTCGAACTCGCCTCCGGACCTGCACCAACAGGTAAGTCGCCCGCCGAGAATGCTGCGGTTTGAGAACGAGGAATGCTATGGCCGCCCGGGTGGTCCCTGTCAGGTGGAGTCGTAGGATCCTGGCCAGTCTGCTGGGTAGGAGCATCAGCGAGTCGTCTTCTGAGCTGGTTTATGTGTCGCCGCCAAACTCTCCCATCGGAGAGCTGGACCCTATAGGAATAGGGACCGGTTATTTGCGTGATTTGGCCTGGCAGCCACCTGCAATCTTTATCAAAGTTCAAGGCGTAGACCAAGTCCCCCACACCGAACGTCCTAGACGGTAAACGTGCTCCCCTAAACTGTTCCTGAGTATAGTTAGGGTGCAGGCGGTCTAGAGTCGTTCGGAGGCGCCGTCCCATAAGCAGTTCGGCTGGACTATGCTTGGTAGTCGCGCTAGGCGTTGTGTGTTGTGTCAAAAGATATTGGTAAATTTTGTGGTGACAATTTGAAGTGCCCAATCGGCGTAACGCCTCTTTGGCCGAACGAACGGCCCTCTCCGCTAATCCATTAGCGGCTGGATTTGACGGAGCGGTCTGGGCATGGCGAATGCCTAACCGTGCCAGAAATAGTTGGAAAGGTGCTGAGGTGAACTGCGGCCCGTTATCTGTGACAATGATATCAGGCAACCCATGAGTGGCGAAAAGGCGCTCCAGAACCCCAATGATAGCCGAGGACGTGGTGGTGTGCATAAGGGCGAGCTCGACCCACTTAGAGTAGGCGTCCACAGCGATAAGGAAAGTCTGACCCTGAAAAGGGCCCGCGAGATCTAGGTGAACCCTCGCCCATGGGGATCTAGCAGGTTCCCACTCCAGAACTGGGGCTGCCGGAGGAACTGGTCTGGTGAGTTGGCATTGAGAGCAGCAGCCGACCCAGGTCTCTATGTCGTGGTCGATATTCGGCCACCAGACATAGCTACGGCTCAGTGCCTTCATGCGCACAATGCCCGGGTGGGCATTGTGCAGGCAGGATAGAATTTGGGGCCTGAGCTTGGGCGGCACCACCACCCGGTTACCCCACAGGAGGCAGCCCTTGTTAACTGAGAGCTCATTTTGCCTGCGGCCAAAAGGGACAAACTCAGCGGCAGCCTGTGCATGAGGCCAACCCCTGCGAACCCAGTCGATGACAGTCGATAGGACGGGGTCCGCCGCCGAGTGGGCTTGAATGTCGGTGGCGGTTACTAAGGAAGTTAAATCATCCACCAGGAGGACAGAAATGGCCGGGGCTGGATCCTGGACAGCTAACGGGAGAGGGCAACGGCTGAGGGCATCGGCATGCCCAATGGCTTTCCCTGGTTTATAGATGAGCTGATACGAATAAGCCACCAAAAACTCCGCCCAACGAGACATGCGCGGAGACAGGATCAGAGGTGTCTGACGGTCCCCAGCTAACAACCCTAGCAACGGCTTGTGGTCAGTGACCAAGAAGAAAGGGCGGCCATAAAGATAATCGTGAAAACGCTTCACGCCTGCTACCGTAGCTAAAGCCTCTCTATCGATCTGGCTGTAATTTCTTTCAGCCGCTGATAGAGTCCTCGAATAGTATGCGATAGGTGCCTCAGCTCCGGTGGGCAGGATGTGACTCAAAACAGCCCCCACCCCGTAGGGAGAGGCATCACATGTTAACGAGAGTGGCATACTATCGTCGTACTGTACGAGGACAGCGTCAGAGGTAAGGAGGTCTTTAACGGCCCGGAAGGACGCTGCTGCCTTGCGGTCCCATAGCCAGGGGGTCTTGGCATCAAGGAGCCGATGAAGCGGCTCAGCCAATGAAGCCTTATGGGGCAAAAACACCGAATAGAAATTAAGCAGGCCAAGAAATGCCTGCAGCTCAGCCTTATTGGTAGGGGCAGGGGCCCGCTTGATGGCATCAAGTTTAGAAGGGGCAGGTCGAATGCCGCTGGCATCAATAAGAAACCCTAAGAACTCGACCTGAGGGACGCCTATTTTGCATTTATCTTTCTTTAGCCTCAAACCCGTCTGTTGGAAACGGGTGAGGACGGCCCTGAGTTTAGTGATGAGTTCAAGATGATCCTTAGCAGCAATCAGAACATCATCAAAATAAGGTACTACACCCTCAAGCCCATGGAGCAAACGCTCCATGAGGCTTTGGAAGATGCCAGGGGCTACACTAACACCAAATTGAAGGCGAGTACACTTGAAAGCCCCACGGTGGGTGATGATCGTCTGGGCCAGAGCGGTGGCATCATCCACCGGAAGCTGTTGGTAAGCTTGAGCAAGGTCAAGCTTCGCAAAGATCTTACCCCGGCCCAGAGAGTGTAACAGATGTTGGACAACAGTCACGGGGTAGTGGTTAGCTTGCAGGGCCTTATTGAGTGTCCCCTTATAGTCGGCGCAGATTCTTATGGAGCCGTCCTGTTTAAGGGGAATTACAATAGGGGTCTCCCAGTTAGAGTGTTCGATCGGCTGGAGGACCCCTTGAGCGATCAATTTATCCAATTCCTGATCTACCCTGGGCCGCAGAGCAAGGGGCACCCTCCTCGGCTTTAGGCGGATTGGCGCTACTTGAGGATCCAAATTAAAAGAAATGGGAAGCCCTGTATATTTGCCCAACTTTCCATCAAAAACGTCGGGAAATTCCTGGGAGAGCGTAGTCAGGGCGTCCGTGCAAGTGGAATGTATACCGGACACACCCAGGCTAAGGGCAGCAAACCAATCCAGTCCTAGTAAAGTAGGGAGGCGGTCGCGCACAACAATTAGAGGCAGACGACCAGAAAATTTGTCATAGGTAACCTGAAAGGACCCACAACCCAAAATGGGGATAGGATTGCCCTGATAATCCCTCAGTCTGATGTGGCAAGGCTGCAATCGCTGCTGAGACACAGAAGGGAGGAGGGCAGTGAGTGTGGCCCACGAGATTAATGATTTCGAGGAGCCCGTGTCCACCTCCATCTTGCAAGGGACTCCCTCTAAACGAATGGAGATGTAGATCTTGCTTTCGGTGGCGGTTGCAGAAGCGTGGCTGACGGCCGCCGCTGCAATCTCACCCTCAAAGGTCGAAGCAACCCAACCGTCGTGGCGCCCGGCTTGTCTGGTCTTCAGTCGCTTGTGCTCTGGTTCTCCCGGTCCCCCTGGATCTGGAAACGCCGAACGGCAAACTCTCGAAAGGTGCCCACGCTTGCCACAACGCCGGCATACAGCGGATCGGAACCTGCATTCTGAGCGGGCATGCACGCCCCCACACCCTAGGCAGCTGCCCAGGGCTGTCTTCATTTCAGGCTTGCGAGGCTTGTTACGTGAGGCTTTAAGACGGCTAACATCGGTCTCCCCTTCAGAGGTGTCATCCAGGTCTGACTCCTCGTGATGAACTGATTGAGGGGTGGTAGCTGGCAAACCCCCTCCCGGCTGGGCACGTTGGATCTCGGCCGAAGATTTGGCAGACATCTCAGCGGCTCTTGCTTCATCCATCGCTATTGGGAGGGTTAGGTCTGGACGAGCCAACAATCTCTGCTGAAGCTTCATGTTTCGCACCCCGCACACGAGCTGGTCCAAGAGCATATCATCCAGCTCCCTGAATTCGCAGTGTAGTGCTGCCGATCGTAGGGAGGCCATATAATCATTAATGGACTCCCCCTCCCTCTGAGTCCTCTGATGGAAGGCATGTCTTCTCGCAATCTTTGAGGGAGTGGGTGAGTAGTGATGCCTCAGCTTCTCAAGTAACGTCTCCCAGGGAACCGCAAACACTGCCTGAGGGGCGACTAGAGCTCTGGCGGTTGCGAATGTTTCTCGGCCACATGAACTAAGGAAATAGCCCCTCTTTCGAGCGCTAGACAAGTTGGCTAAATCATTCGCTTGTAAAAAACACTCGAAGCGTTCCAGGTACTCGTCCCAAGTCTCCAACGCCGACTCGAAAGGCGTGAATGTCGGAAGAGCAGTTGCCATCGTGCGAACAGATAGACGGGGATGAAAGCACTAGGGCTTGTCGCTTTTAGTTCCGTAGTTGTTGAGGGCAACCGTCACCTCAAAAAAAACATCCCACCTTCGTCGCCACTTGTTGTGTCCAGTGGGTAATTACTCAGGAGGCTAGGTTATGCTATTAACACCAACTTTATTAACGGAACAATCATCAACAGAACACTGGTAAAGCGAGCAACAACACTTCTCTGACAGCTCCTTAAATAGCCGGCTGTCAGAAGCTCTGAACCAATCGCGAGCAGCTATTCTCCCGCTCCTTCAGCTGCTCGCGTCTTAACCAATCCTAGAGGCCTGCAAGCAGAGCCTGTTGCTGAGGGTGTCGTAACTGGACGGATCTAACAACAACAACAACAACAACAACAACAACAACAACAACAACAACAACAACAACAATAATAATAATAATAATAATAATGTACCTGAATAAAATGAAGTTTTGTTTATTTATTTTTATGTATTTAATTTCTATGCCATCCATCTCTCTCTGAAAAGCGACTCATAGAATCACAGGGCCTGGAAGAGACCTTGGACTCTGGGCATATGAATTTAATAAATAAATAAATGAACAAAAAAGTAAATAAATAACATTGACCCCATGTGGCATATATAGGTAGTCCTTGACTTACAACAGTTCATTTAGTGATGGTTCAAAATTACAACAGCACTGAAAAAAGTGATTTATGACCATTTTCCACGCTTATGACCATTGCAGCATCCCCACGGTTATGTGATCAAAATGTGGATGCTTGGCAACTGGCTCATATTCATGATGGTTGCAGTGTCCCAGGGTCACCTTGATGTGATCACCTTTTGGGACCTTTTGACAAGCAAAAGCAATGGGGAAGCCAGATTGTCAGTTGCAATCATTCACTTAACAACTGTGGCTTAAAATGGGGGCAAAACTCACTTAAATGTCTCACTTTAACAACATAAAATTTGGGCTCAATTGTGGTTGTAAATCGAGGATTACTTATACACTAAATACAATATGGCTCAATGTAGGCTAATGGGACACCATAAGAGTCTGAATAAAAAAACTGTGCTGGATCATATAAGACCATCTTAGAGACTGTAAGGATTCTAATAGTTTATCTAAAAAGCAGGAGAACTCTGCCAGTGGGGACCAGTGAAACAATTCACTGTAATCTAACTTTATAGGTTTCTATAATGAAGAGTAAGACATATGAGGCCTTTTATTTCTTTATTCATTCATCATGGGAAACCTCAGCCAGTCCAGATATTGAGAGGATTGACATAGATCAGGGGTGTCTAACTCAAGGCTCATGGGCCAGATCCGGCCCAAGGGGTGTTTAGATCTGACCCACGGGGCTGCCCTGGAAACAGCAAAGGATCAGCCTGCGGTGCCTCTGCCAGCGAAAATGCCTCACAAGCTCCATTTTTGGCTGGGACGGCCTCCTGCAACCATCTGCCAGTGAAAACAGAGCTCGGGAGGGCCGAGTGCGGCCCTCCCTAGCTCCGTTTTCACTGGGAGATGATTTAGGAAGCTGTCCCAGCCAAAAATGGAGCTCGTGAAGGCCACGCACAACCCTCCCAAGCTCTGTTTTCGCTGACAGAAGGTTGCAGGAGGCCATCCCAGCTGAAAATGGAGATTGAGAGCCCATTTTCTCTGGCAGAGCGCTCGGGCCACCACAGGCACTCCCAACAAGAGTGATGTCAAGCTGGCCATGCCCCCTGCCCCCTCCCCTCAAGATCAAAAACAACTCTGTTGCAGTCCTCAATGAAATCGAGTTTGATACCCCTGGCATAGATTCTTAATTCTTTGAGTGGTGCATGGTTATTCTTAGTTGTCCAAATAATTTGTTTGCTGACTTCTGATAATGAAGGAAACTCTGGCCTGCTGACTAGCTATGTGACCCCCAAAACTATTTTGTTTTTATCTCCCCCCCCACATATTAAGAGCTCCCTATAGTTCAGTGTTATAGGGCTCCTGAATCAAATCAAGTTACTAATTTAACTTACCTTAATATATTTGTATCTGTCAAGTACTTCCACTGGGCAGGTGGGCACGTTTTACTTTAAACTGTTTTGTATGTGAAATGTATTCTTTTGTTTCTAATTTCCAGAAGTGTTTTGTACTTGAAGTGTTTCATAGTGAGAGAGAATTGCTTTGAGGCAACCCATTCTACCTTCAGAACAGCTGTATTTGCATTCAAACCAAAGCATTTCTCAAAGTAGCGGTATTTCCAGTTTTAGATAGTGTGATTCAAAATATTTTGCACATGCCTGGTGTTCACTTATTAATTTAAATTGCCATTTCCCGGAGAATGATTACATTTAAAAATTTTAGCATTGAAGAAATACATTTGTTATTAGCCCTGCCTCAGAAAGTTTACCAAAAATTAACAGTGTAGATTCATCATTCATTTATTTCAGAAATGTTGCTGAGTTATACCTGATTGAGGTTAGATGGAAAATCCCCAAGTTTGATGACTAAGTAGGAAACACTGTTTTTTTATCTCAAATTAATTGGCAATCAGTAGCCTTGAGTCCTCAGACATCTTTCTAGTTTTATTGAGGCTGCATTTTCTTGAGTCATTATGAAAGTCCTATAATCATTAGCAAAAGAAGATAGTTTTGATTTGTTATCCAAATCATATGCAGGGTAATAATGGTATATCTACATGTAGGCACAGTTTCGAAATACAGTGTCAATTTTCTCACTTCTTTATTCATCCCTTTTAGTTTTTTTTAATCCTTTTAAAATATGAAGCCACCTGCTAATTTTCATTTGAGCATTGACTTCCCATTAGAACTTTGCAAAAAATAATTAAAAAAAAATAAAAGGTCTCATTCTGTTCTTAACAATTTGAACAGCAGTTGTAGGAGCTGACCATTTCCACTGTATTAACAAAAAATCTATTTAAATAGGAACTAGTCAGGTATTGACTTCTTAGCAAAATAAAATCCACTGCACAATTTAGCTGCTATTCTCTGCCTTAATTTTTACCAATTAATTTATTGACAAAATCAAAGCACTATGGATCCTAGCATTTCCCCCCAATTAATTTATTAACTAAATAAAATCAGTGAACACCTCAGTTACCCCCCCCCCCCGAAAACCAGCAGTTCATTGATTAACTAAAAATCGTTGCAACTCCTGGCTTTTTCTTACTTCCCCTCTTTATTTCCAACATATTAATTAATTTCTTATGGAAGTTTATAAGTCAATTGCTTTTTTAAAATTTGTGTGCCACATTTCTAGCTATCAATACTTAGAAGCTAAGTAGAATACAAGGTTGGGTGTGGGTGCGTTCAATTTTTTTTTCTCAAAGCTCAATTTGTTAGTACAATGTTTTAGATTTTCTTTGCCAAGATACTATTCCTGCCAAGCTTTGGTGGCCTACTTTTCCCAACAGGGCTGTTGTACTTGTTAGATTCCAGCTTGAATATTCTCAGGAAAAGGATGAATTGCAATTATAAAACTTAATGATACTGCAAGGTATTAGGAAAAACCACCTAGAGAACCTCCTGGCAAAATACTTGAGAAAAGGGAGCTCATTTCCATAGCCAAGGTAGTGAGGTACGAATGTAGGTTGAAATCAACTTGTGCATCAGTTTCTTATTTGCAGCAAATCTACATTGAAAAGAGCTATCCTAGATTATAAACTTGGCAGCAACTGATGGGGATAAATACACTGTTAACTTTCTCTGTGCTGACACATAAATAGGGAGAAATTTCCAGTTGTTTTCTGTAAGTTGCATCCAGGTAACCTTTGAATTTTGAAATCACACGTGCAGTTTTATGTGGTTTTTTACTTTACTTTTGCCTTCACCTTTACCTTTCCTTTATGGCTTCCCATCTTGTATTTGTGACAATAACCCCTTTTAAATTATTGGTTATTTTGAAAACCAATGAAAAATCAAAATGGGATTGACAATAGGTGGATGATAGCAGTTGAGATAAGCCCTCTCTTTGGGTTTATTTCAGGGGAGAGAAAGTTGGGTTCTTAAGGTTGCATGCCTATCAAACAAGTATTCACAAAGTGCCAAAGATTGTTTGGCAAACACCAAGTATTTTACTCATTCTGCTAAATTCCATTGGGAGGGTTAGTAATTCCTCATCAAAGGACCACAGCTTACAGTTCATAAATCATTTTCTTCAATGTCATGTTTCTAAGTTTTCTATCTCTTCTTTGAAAGAGCTTCTTCATCTTCCCAAAAGATAACAGTATTGGAATAATTCCTCAGAGTGAATACAGATAAGCACACAGATGCTTCTCATCTGCAATTCTATGTGCACTGAATTTTATGCCGGTTGTGGTCAGAGGTAGAAGAGGGTTTAGCAAGCACTCTTGTTTGACTTGTTTCATGTTCAGGAAAATTGGTGCAAGTTTCTGCCTTTAAGACAACAGAATCCATGTGCTTTTACATAGTTGGTTCATCAACCATACTCTTTATAAAAATCAATCCAAAATAATTCCAAATAATTCCAAAAGAAATGTTAAAATGGAGTTTTAAGAGTGGATCTACAGTATAATGAATAAAAACTGAAGAAATACAACAGTACCTTTCACGTGATGTGAGGCCACCTATTACAATTTTTTTAATGTTTTTTTATAATTATTTTTTAAAATGTATTGTGAGCCGCCCTGAGTCTTCGGAGAGGGGCGGCATATAAATTTAATTAATTAAATTAAATTAAATTAAATAGAATTTACCTTCCCAAGAAGTGCCTGCAGAGAATACTTGCTGAGAATTCTCATTTTCCTCCCTCGCTGCTCCGACATTCCACTGATTGGGTAACCTCCACCGTCATTGGATTGACTGAGTGCCATTCAAACTTCCTCTACAGCTTGGTCACGCCCACTCCTTCTGCCCATGTCCAGTCTTTTCACTCAGTCACTGGTGATTAGACTGGTGTGCCTTTTTGTGCTTACTAATAAGTAACAGTTTTGCCTTAAATAGTGAAAATTTAAATTGCTTTAGATTCCGGAGGGTTGCGCTTTTACGAACTATTGTATTTGGCTGTATAAGTATTTATTATAGAATAAAATAGTCCCAGCACTATTATATTAAGTGAACCCAGTCATATGCATATTTAAGGACAAAGTTAGGAAATAAGAGAAATAACTAGGTCAATGCAACTATTTCTGTGTATTGTCTTAGAGTCCCGTACTCCATAAAATATGAATATTTTAGTCAATCAGTGTGCTACTTGAATTTGCTTATGCACTTCATTAGGCATTGGCACCTGACTCTTGGGATTCCAACAGTGGTTGTATATTGCAATCTTACCTAATGCATTTCTTCTTTTTACCTGTTGTTATGATTTGTTAGTAGCTTAAAGTATATTTGCCATGGTACTATGGTAGCCGTGATTCAGATATGTTCTTTCTGTGTGGAATTCCCTACTACCAGAAATAAAATCTGTGCTCTCACTCCTGGCATTTAGAAAGTTAGAACTTTGATTCTTTCAAAGAGCATTCAGAGACCAAGGTATTAATTGGTAGAGGTACCTAGATTTTTATTAATTAAGTATCAGATTTATACAGCACCTATCCCACTGTAGAAATGAGTCTGTATAGTTACAATAAAAGAGAGCATAAAAACCATAGAAAAAATATACCAGATTGGCAGAGCTGAGAATTAATGTTCTCCTGGAAGGCCAAAAGAGTGAGGGTCAGCCTCACCTCCAGAGGTAAACTGTTTCACAAGGTGGACCCAACAGCAGAGAAGGATCTCTTCCTAGACCCTCCAGTCAAAAATCTTGAACTACAGGCTGTGCAACATGCTGGACCCAGTGGGAAGCATCAAAGTAATAAGGATGAGAAAGTTATCCAATAACCTAAGCCTCTACTGTAAAGGCTTTAAAGTTTATAGCCAACACCTTGAATTGCACCCGGAAACAAACTGGCACCCAATGCAGGTTTTGCAACAAGATGTTACACAGGCAGCCCTATGGATGGCAATAACTGCCCACACTGCCACATTCTACACCAGCTGTAGCTTCCAGATACTTTTCAAGGGTAGCACCATGTACAGTGCATTACTGTAATCCAAACTGTGATGTACTGGCACATAATATGAGCAAAGGCCCTTTTAGCCATGACTGTCACCTGTTACTTGAAGAGGGATCATGAGTCCAGGAGGACCTCCAAATTACACACTGAGTCTTGCTGGGACAGTGCAACCCCATCCTAGATACAAGATGCACTCAAGTTTCTGATAATGTACAGTATTTTGTCTCTATGACTGGAATACTATAATTTAATTCTGCCACTTCTTATTAGATATTAGGGTTATTGTTTTATTGCGTAGTACAGGGACTGGGGCCCATTAGTGGGCCATGAGGGGATTGCAATCAGGCCACAGAAATTGCTGGTGAGCGTGCATGCACATGCAGAGCAGGGCTTGTGCAAATGCAACTGTGTGCACGCATGCAGGCTTATTGGCTGCTCGTATGGAACCATCTCCCTCCCGGCCCGCAAAGCCAGAAACATTGGGAATTCTGGTGTAGTATATTGCTGCTGTGAGTTGTTTAGAGACTTGATGATTTAGACAACTTCAAAATAGCTTTACTTGATAACTAAATAGAACCTGCACAGTTTTAATTTTGAAATAAATTCTATTTTTTTGACACTGTTTATCTTTTAATATAAACACGGACTTACTATATTACTATATATTCTTTCTAATATTTCAGATTTTAACTTAGTGTCATTTCTTTTCTCTGACAATGGAATTATCCATAGAATTAAAATTTTTTACTACCGGTTCTGTGGGCGTGGCTTGGTGTGACATGGCTTGGTGGGCGTGGCTTGGTGGGTGAGGCAGGGGAAGGATACTGTAAAATCTCCATTCCCACTCCACTCCAGGGGAAGGATACTGCAAAATCCCCTTCCTCCCGATCACCTGGGACTCGGGAGGCAGAGAATAGATGGGAGCAGTCAGAAATGGTATTTACCCGGTCTCCGAACTACTCAAAATGTCCGCTACCGGTTCTTCAGAACTGGTCAGAATCTGCTGAATACCATCTCTGTTTAATATCCCCATGAGTATCTCTGAGTGTGGACAGCATTATAACAAATGAAATTTTCTGCACAGAAGAAGAGATCAGGAGATCACCCATTTATATTCTGAATCATTGCTCCTCATGAGGAGACCATACATATTGAATTTCTTGTGGTCAATCTTGTGCTGAGCAGCTTAGGAATGGAGAGAATATTTATTGCTCTCATAGCTGCTGTGTAGATTTTAGGAAGGTACTGAATAACCTGCAAAAAATCTGACTTTCTCAAACACTTTTGGATACAATTAATTTAAAGCTTGAGAGAGATCTTCCAAGTACATATTAGACCTTAATTTGCAAGTTAGCAAGGGATCCACATTTTGCCCAACAACAGTTTCTTTTGGCCTCATGTGAGGACAGCAATGTTTGTGAACTTGATACGGAGGCATGGCCAAAACAGGCTGGGTAGGCAGTGATTTTCTACTTCGTTTCTGTCTCAAGGAGGGAAGGAAACCATATATTTGGGAACATAGGAAAGAGCTCTAGGTCTTGACAACAGCCTTTATGTATGGTAATAGAAACCATTTCTTGTTAAGTTCATGTTTTTCTTCTTAGAAAGCATGGATTTTTCTCTGCTGTAACCGGCAATTTGTATTTGCTTTCTTACCCAAAATATAGATGGACTTGTTTCCCACCATTTCCAAAGAAGGAGCATATTTCCAACCAACTTTTAAGTGATGACGGTGTAGTCATTAAGTTGTCTTAGATAAATAACTACACAAAAACACCTCTTTGCAGACATGGCCAAATGGCTTGATTCATGGGCCATTAAGTTCTTCCCTTTCTCCCTATATCCTACTGAGAAAACTACTCTGAATGGTAATCATCCTTGTTCAAGTATGTGTGTGGAAGAGTGGGGGTTTGCATAGCCAGCTCACCTTTATATCAGGCTGTTGTTCCTAAAAATGTCTGTATATATTCACATATAATAAACACATTCTCATCTGATTTTAAAGCAGTCCTGCCATATTTATCTGTAGGGGGCTTGCAGGATGAGTCCCTCTGTCCTTGCCTTTAATATACAACAGGTAGATCAGAAATGTAAAATAGTACAAATTCTGGTTAGTACAAGAATCACTTTTGAAGTTAATATCTAACATTTGAAATTGTACAAAAAAAGGGCTGATTTTTTTAATGCTTAATGTAAGCCTTTGAATCAAATAAATGAAGGGTCCCTGGTTCTCTCTGAGCTTGGTTGTTTTCTTGCAGATGTTTCATTACCCAAACTAGGTAACATCATAGCACTGATGTTAGCAACCTCAGAGAGCACCAGGGACCCCTCATTTCAACCCTGAGCTACAAATATTCTCCTTTATTGGAATCAAACAAATTTATGGAATAGCCTTCTTTTGTTATTTCAGCCCAACCATAGAATTAGTGATCTGCAGTTTGTGCATAAATAAAAATAGCATCCAATTAATTTAATGGTCTAATCTCCCTAACTCCAGATGTCTGCATTTCACTTCCCAGAATTCTTAGTTATAATGGTATGGTTGTGAAATCTTGGAGCTGAAGTCTACAAATCTGAAAGGCAACCATGTCAGGGAAGACAGATTTATTTAAAATATCTGAATCTCCAGTTTTTAGCTTTTCACCAAGGAGAAAATCTTCTTCAAATAATTTTATTCTAAGCTTTTAGAAGATGAATTCCCCTTTGAGTCAAACTGATATTCTGGTGTCCTCATCAACATGCTTGTGTATCCTTTGTAGCAAAAATATGGAAGTGGTTTACCATGGTCTCCTTTTAGTATGATTTTTCATCTTCATAGTTAAACCCACAACTCAGCTTTTTCCCGTTTAAGTGCTAGCCTGCTCCAACCCAGTTTAGCTTTCCAAGACAAGCCAAATTGGCTAACTGCTGTCATTTAGTTGGCCTCGCTCTTTGTTAAAATATCTTAAGTAGTGCTTTTAACTAGAGCCGCCTCAGCGAGATGGGTGGCATAGAAGTTTAATGATAAATATAATCTAATGGAATGGGGGTGGGAGTTGTGTGTATTTTCATCAAAAAGGATACTCAGGTTTGGAGGAGTTATGTGATGGTATAGCACTGCCTTTAATATTGTTGGCTTGTAAATCCTTCTCTCACCTAATTATCCTACTTCATCTAATTTAGAAATGACATGACGGTAAACCTTTCTCTGTGCCCAAATTTAGTAACTAAGTTTTGTTCTGAGCACTGGAAGCACAAATTCAAATCTGTTCTGCCAGCATAAAGATAGAATAGCTGTTTTTTTGTTATTGATCCTTGCTTATTTGATAGAAAATCTTTAGGATTGACTGTATTTTTTCTATGTGTGAATATGTTTGTGTGTGCAGTATTGTATGTGCCAGGAAGAAGAATTAATTCATGCATGCAGTATCAACAGCAGAACATGTTTCCTATTTATACAGTGTTTTTATTTTGGTGATGAACCATCAGTCCCCTCTCCCAAAATTAACATTTAACATCTTCTGAGAATTTTTATTCTTGACAAGATGTTGATAATATCCTGTGAGAAGTTAAGATTTTTGACCCCAAGGACTGGGAAAGTGTGCATAGGTGCAGAATAGGTTCCTGGTTCTGCTTTAATGTGTTTTGGGGTAAAAAAGGCTGAATTGGGCTTTCGAAAAAAGATTCCTCAATTAGAAATTGGTTTTGTGTATTAGAACCCATTACACAAAATGCAGGCCTCTCAAACAAAAATCTACTCTTAAGTAGTAGTTTTCATTTCAGGAATAGTTTATGGGAAAGAATATATCACTGTGATACCTTCTACTGGGTCCATCTGCTAATATAAAAACATAGACAAATGCAGGAGAAGTTTTTACTTTTTTATTTTAGACGGTGTGAATTTGACTGCCAAGAGGACTTCTTTGTGGTTTTCAATGTTCAATATGAAATTAGACATGGGGGCTACCTTTAGTTTTCTGTGCAATTCTGAGAACTACAAAGCAGGACAACATTTGAGGAGTTGGACTGAAAATATGGTTCTCCTTGTTTGTCTAGATTTAGATCATGTAATTAAATAGATTTAGCTCAGAGGTTTTTATCATGTAACAAATAATGCATCAAAATAAGCTATTAATAAGACTTCCCAAATATTTACTTATTTTAAAGAAACTGTGGCAAGAGGTATATGTTTTCCTGACTTCTATTCTAGTACAATTTTTGGTACAGGGACTGTAGTTATATTAATTTGGAGCTTAAAATGAGTTATTTAGAGAAAATAATTGCTTCTAATTAAAGAGCATGGAATAACTGTTAAGGACAATGTTCTCTAATGAAAATTCAAACATTGCAGTTTTCTGCAATAAGAAGTTGTAATGACTTGTCCTTTTTTCTATTTGTAAAATACCAACTTTATGAAATGTACATTGTGTACCTCAGATAAATACTAGACTTTAATTCAACTTCCAGAATAATCTTCTCGAAAAATATATACTTGCACAGCATTTAGTGTATTATCAACTGCTGTTTCTTTGTAGAGAACATCTTTTCAGAAGCTAAAATGCATTTCTTTCTGAATATAAAGTAGGTCTTGTATACTTCAGATGCTTTGGAGGAGATCAGCAAGTTGTTACACTAGAAGCTTTCATGAGGCAATATGTTAAGGGGGGAAAAACAGTAGCAGAGATACCTGTAGAGAACATGAGACATGCCCTAAAGCAATAGACAATAATTAGCTGTCGTATTCCCATGTAAACTTGTCCAAGCATTAGTTTTTATGAAATTCAGAGATCAGTGGAAGATCATTCTCAAATTCCTCCTGCTGAAGTTGTTTATGCCCATTCCATTTTTGATGTCCCCATAAGAAACTTTGATGGAGGCATTTTGCCCAAAGAGAATTGCATTCTTTATCAGAGCTCTAGTTTTCTCCAGCTCACAAAAAATGTCTATTGGAAGTTTTAAACTTCAGATCTCTGGTTCAGAATTAGTAGAAAATATATTAACAAAGTGATTTCCAGAATTTCATTCTCCAGATCATGATTAAAAATGATATGTTTCAGAATGGTTGGAATATTACCTTTCTGCTAACATTGGTTACTGGCATAGTAATAGTTACCTATTATTTATAGATGTCTGATTTGTTAATTATTGGGTTCTTGTTTAAACTATAAAAATTCTGAGAGACTTAATAGTAATACACTTGAGATAATGCATTAATTATAACTATAAAACTATATAAATATGAATGTTTTAGTTTATTTAAAATCTACTTTCTCTCTACTGCCCAAAACAGCAATTTAATTTTGATTGTTCTGCTTACTTTTTCCAATGTAGATACATAATTATGGTAAGTAACATTTCCTGGTCTTACACTCTATATATTCTACACAGAAAGCATGAGTGGTAGCTGCTTTTGAAGTATGCTCTGTCTTCAAAAAAATCAATAACTTATTGATTACCTTGGCAAAATACCTAAATGAGAGGCCTAGAAAAATATGTTCTTGCCTGAATTTGCGTATCTCTGAGGCCATTACAATCTAGTCTTTACCGTCTGAGAAATCCCTACATTGCTGCCCCTTGACATCAGCTCTTTGATGTCAAGTCTTGTGAGGCAGGCAAATTCAGGAAACACAAACCACTTGGCTTCTGGAAAGATCTTTATTGTTAGTAAAGTACAGAACCTCAAAAGAATGCTCAAGTGTTTCTCCAGATCAACTTCTGTCTAGTATAATTAAGACATAGTTATTCTGAGTCTTTTTCTGATATTGAGAATTGAGGGATCAAATTGGTCCTGTTTTTTACCCATGTTTCCATGGCCTGCTAGATATCCCATCAGTTCAAAGAAGATGTAGCCTGACTTAATTCTCTACTCATTAACGTAAACTCAAGCGTAATTGTATTAAGATTAAAAGAAGTATTTTGAAGAAATATAGAAACATGATGAAAATGTTAACTTTGACTACTAGTATTTCAAAGTATTCCAGTATTACATGAGTATTACGAAGTAACTTTCTGGTATACTAACTAATGGATTTTAATATAATCTTCTGCAGCTGCTTAGCAAAGGATTTATATCCAGGTGAAAATAGAACATAAAGTGTTTGACTTAAAATTATATGCTTAAATATTTATTCTCCATGCCTCCTATGGTTTGGAATTATGAATTATAAAGCAGAAAAAATAATTCCTCTTCCCATGTTGGTTACTTTGGCTTTGCTGGAAAATCTTTACTAGAGAATTTCATCCAACAGGTTTGTGTAGCATTGACATTTCATATATTGATTGGTAAAATTCATCACAAACATTAGCTTTTATAAATTGTGTGGCTATAGAGGGCTATCTGTGGAAATATATTAATTTATCTGGGAGATAAACTTTTTTTCCTGTAAATTACTGGATGAGATGTAATAATTTCCCATTTTTGGTACAAAGGAAACAGTACTGGAGTTCGTATATTTTCAGGTGCATTTCTCCCCTACACTTATTACAATAAGTCACATGCTGTGAGATGGCTAGCTGTATACTGTAAATATGATATATTAAATAAATAAATTAAATCTTCCTTTTGTACATACTATATTATTCATTACAGAGAGACAGAAGTAGAGCACATAGTTTTTCTCTAGCTTGTCTTAGCCTTGGCTTGCATTCCAACATAAGACTCTGGTGATTGAAAAACTTTAATTGTACATAGCTCTCTGAATATGCTACTAATTAAAAGTTCTGCCAACTTACTTGAATGGGATGGAAGGAATGCAGGTTATCGTTGAGCGCAACACTAATTAAAGTTAGTGTGTCTTTTCACAAAACCAGTGGCGAGACAAGCAAAATTCTGCATCTTAATAATTAGCACATAGCGTAGGGCAATTGCTGAAAAAGAAGCTAAATAATGGCATAGACAGGGGAAACAGATTATTGGTGTTCATAAAGGCAGCAAGGTGGGAAATCTTTTCTATTAATAGATGTACCAAGGGGTTAAGTAATACCTGAGAACAGAACAGCCACTTGATCAACAACAGCAGTTTCAAGATGAAATTCAATTATTTGGACAAAAGGGGAAGATGTAAAAATACTTTTAAAATTCATGCCAGCTTCATGTATTCTTTATTTTTTTAACTTCCAGAGGAAATGGCTTTTGAGCATCACTTGATAATTTCAGAATAAAAATATTTGGAAACATTAAAGTACAAAGATTCTTCTCTTGAGACCTTTTTCTTGCATTACAGATAGTCTTCAACTTATGATCACAGCAGAACCAAAAAATTATGTTGTTAAGGAAGACAGTTGTTAAATGAATTTTGCCTCGTTTGATGATCTTTCTTGCCACAGTTGCCACAGCGAATCATTGCAGTTGTTAAATTAATAACACGGTTGTTAGGTAAATCTGGCTTCCCCATTGACTTTGCTTGCCACAAGGTCAGAAAAGGTGATCACATGAACCTGGGACACTGCAAATGTCATAAATATGAGTCAGTTGCCAAGCATCTGAATTTTGGTCACATGACCATGGGGATGCTGCGATGGTTGTAAGTATGAAAAATGTTGAGAAGTCACTTTTTTTTATCAGTGCAGTTGTAACTTTGAACAGTTGCTAAATGAACTGTTGTTAGTTGAGGACTACCTGTATTAAATATTCTACATTGTTGAACAAGTTTAGTAAAATTAGGGTAAATGCAGTCTGAAATTTGTAGGAGGTAGCATAAGTGGCATATAATGTGTACCGGCAATTAGGAAAGAGAGATTGTAGTTTTATATTTGGCTGACCCCATGATGATTGTGGATGGACAATAATTAGAAATAATATAATACATGTTACAAAAGAATATTCAGTTCAACAGACAAAATCCTGTAAGAGGCTTGCTATCAATCCCAAGGTAACAGTTGGGAAAAAGACATATTTTTCAAGAGCTTCTATATGAAAGAAGAGTAGGAAATCTCTAGGGCAGAGGTGTCAAACTCAAGGCCTGCAGGCCAGATCCAGCTCACGGGGTACTTATATCTGGCCTGCATGGCCGTCCTGGAAACAGCAAAGGACTGGCCCGCAGTGCCTCTGCCAGCAAAAACAGAGCCCTGTTTTTGCTGGCAGAGGGCTGCAGGGGGCTGTCGTAGCCAGAAACGTAGCTTGTGAGGGTTGCAGGCGGCCCTCCTGAGCTCCAATTTTGCTGGCAGAGGGTTGCAGGAGGCCATCGCAGCCGAAAATGGATCTCAGGAGCCCATTTTCACTGGCAGAGTGCTCGGGCCACCACAGGCACCCCTGGCATAACTGACCTCAAGCTGGCCATGCCCCCCCTGGCCCCACACACCCTTCCCCCCAAGGTCAAACAAAACAAAATGCTGATGAGGCCCTCAATGAAATCCCGTTTGACACCCCTGCTCTAGGGCATTCAGAGAGCAGGCGTGGCAACAGAGAAAGCTCATTTCTTGTGTTCTGTCAGATCAACTGTTCAATCAATGGGACTTGAAGCATGTCAACTCTATCCAGTTGTATCAGATGGATAGATAACTACTACAGATAAACAGTCCCCTGTGCCACGGAGGGCTTTATAGGTGGCATCCAGCAACCTGAAGTACACCTAGAATCTAAGTGGCAACTACTGCAGCTCATGAAGCAAGTGCATACTGTGACATGCCCATTTTCGCCTGTATCATTGCATTCTGGACCTCCTAAAATATGCGAGTGGTCTTCAAGCACAGCCACCTGTAGAGTGCATTGCAGTTGCTTATGCATGAGCTGGTCAGGATGTCAGTGACTGTCTTGAGTGGAGGACCTCCTAGTTCAGGAACAGGCCAACCTGGTGCACAATAAGGACCTACGTGAAAACCTTTCTGGCTAAAGCTGACACCTGCTTTTTGAGCAGCAGCTGCAAGTCAAGGAAGAAGCCCAGATTTTTCATTCATTAAAAATGGAGATGTGCTACTCATCCTAGATTAAGGATGGAAAATTATATGGGATTGGTGGTTCAAATACCATAGATACTGCATCTTGTTAGGATTGAATTTGAGCATGTTTCTTCCCATACAGCCTTCCAAAAAATTTAAGGGATTAGACTAGCATAAATTGGATGGCTTGGAATTGAGATATAAAATTAGATATCATCATCATACTAATGACAGCAAAACAAAGGATGGCCTCTCTTAGCAGCCTTACTGTATGTTTATGTTGAACAAAAGGGTCAAGGCATCAAATCCTGACCTCTTTCCTTCTGTTAACACCAACCAGAATTGCCACAGAGAAAGGAGAACCCCACAATATCCAGAAGACTAGTATGACTGATGATACTGTTAGCTGCTGAGAGGTCAAGGAAAACGATTCCAACTTCCAGATCCTCCAGAAAGGATCCATATAGTGCTTTCTCTATACAGTTCCAGTATGAAACTCAAATGAAAAGACTTTCTCCAGGATCCTATGGATCTACAACCTGACCATCTTCTCAACAGCATCCAAAATAGGGATTGTTGGACACTGGACAAAAGTTGTCCAGAACAGTTGGATCCAATGATTATTTTTTATTACTATATAGTATTATTTTTCTTCTTGTGTTTTGCTGTGGCAATGCTGTTCGATGCAATTTAGGTATCTTATGAACGGATCTGGTAGATGTATTTTTTACGTGTTCACCTTTTTCATATTATAAAACAGAAAAACATATATAATATCAAATGGTAACATAGCATTTTGGTACCCCTTAAAAGGCAGATAAATATTAACTAAAAGAATTAACTAAAAAGAATAGAATGCCTCCCCAACCCCCCTGAAAAACCCCATTCTTCTCAGGATGAACAGCTTTTACAGAAAGCTTGGGTGGGAGAGATTTATGTAAGTAATAATTTTAAATGTGCAAGAGGTGTTGCTATTTTAATTACTAAATGTTCTAAGCTAAGAAATATCAGATGGAGAAAGTCATTTCTAAATACTTATTGCCATATTGAGTAATCAGTGTTTAGCACTCCTAAATATATATGTCCAGCTAAAACCTCTCCAGAACCTGTAATTGTTTTCTTATTTTACTACATGTTTATAATCAAACTTTTTTTTTCAAATAAACCCCTACATTTTAGTTGTAGTATGGTAAGCATCACAGTAAATCCAAAGTCAAGCAAAAACTTCATTGTGTTCCAATAGTAGTTAGTTCTTATTGCTATAGGAATAACAATAGCCCACAAACCCACAGCCACACTTCGCCAGGAATTATCCAGAACCATAGACAAGATACAGAAGGATGAAAGAAACAATGTAATCTACAAAATCAACTGTAACAATTGCAACAAATTCTACGTGGACAAACATCACGTCAATTAAAAACCAGGATCCACAAACACGGCTGGCAGTTAAACACCACGATCCCAAATCCTTACTTTCTATCCACACTGGCACCAGTTCGATTAGAGCAACACAAAAACCATTGGCCGTGCTACCACTTGCCATGCTCGTGAGTTCATCGAAGCCTGGCATTCTACAAGAAATTCCATCAACAGACACATTGACCTACAACCAGCCTACGAACCCCTCAGAATCCAAATCAACCACACAACCAACCAGAGACGGCACCAACCCTCAACCAATCCACTCAAGTGCACCTCCAAACAGCATTTCATTTCCCAATGACCCTCACCTGATGTAACCTCCCCAACACAAGACCCATCACAAGACTTCTACTGATGACTCACACCTGACTCATCACAAGACCCTCACTTAACACACACCCACATCTGACCCATCACAAGACTTATTGACTACATGAAGCCCTTACAAAGAGAATAACACTGACACATCCACTAAATCCCTGCTGAAGATGTTACCTAGCCAGGTAATGAAATGTTCGGAAACCAACCACAAGCTCAGAGAACAACCTTCAACTTATTTCCTAAGAAATGTGGATGCTAAGATTTTAATAGCTACATGTACCTGTAAATTACAGGTATCCTTCTAACCAGTTTAGACTACTGTATGTACTATACTATTTATGATGAAATATCAAACTTCTGACAATATTATTCCAGCTTTAACTACAAACAAAGTGATAATATTTTGGATATGGAGAAGATGTTTGATATGGTCCCATGGTAGCTTCTGAACTGGATATTGATTTGTTCTGAGTTTCTTTTAAGCTTTGGGTTGATATAGTTTATTTAGCTCCTAAATTGTGTGTGTTTATTAATTGTGTGCTGCCTCTTTGGTTTATTTATGTTAAAATACATGCCAAAAATGTTCTCTTTCTCCTTCACATCAGAATCCTGTCTGTAATATTAGAAGTTATGATATTTTCAAATTTCTAGTAGTACCAACAAAAGGTTCTGAGGTGGATTACAAAAAAAGATAATTATTTTTGGTGATCTAATATGGGTGATCTAATATTGTATTATATTGAGAATTCCAAAGAATTCCTGGAAGCAAAAGATGAATCAAATCAAGAATTAAAACAACTTAATATGAAAATGACCATGAAAGGAAAGAATATACTGAGAAATAGCCCAGAGAGCATTCAACAATGTATATGTAGATAATACTTTATATTTTACAGATAGATTAGAGATCTCTTACCAATATTCCTAATCTTATTTCATTAATATATGGAATTTGGATATTCTGTGGTAAGTTTATACACTGGTTATTCTATGAACAAAGTATAGATTATTGAATTTTACATACAAGATTTTGACTATACTCAATTACTAGTTGAAAAAGGTGGGTGAACTTTTTAGATTTATCATTGGGTTCGTATGCTATCTGTAGTTACTGTCTGTATTAAGGAGCTTCATTCAGCTTCTCTAATTTGAGAGTTTATTATTTGATCTCATTGACCACCTGGACATTTTGAAAACCTCTCTGGTCCTTTTAGTATTTGAATCTATTGGGTAAAGTAGTCCATCGTAATATTTGTAGAATTAAAAAAAGCTTGATTTAAATAGAATGCTTTTTGGCAGTGCATTGCATCTAACCATTTATTTGGTGCACCTGGTCCAAATGAAATCGTTATTTCTGATTTTCCACAACAGTGAGAAATTTTGGAGGAGTTATCCATGGCTGCTAAATCAATAAAAAGTCGAAGGTAGTTGCCTTTGGCAAAGATAATATAATGCATGATGGTATATTATGCATAAATGGTGAAATAGCAAAGCAAGTAGATGAATATGCAACGTGTTACAATATTTACTAAAAATGAAAAATGTTAGCGCTGTTCTAGTGAGGCTCATAACCAATTCTTTTTGTAAATCTATGGATTACTGCAGACTTTTCAAAGAGTACAAAATGTTTTAGATAGCACCATCGTCACCCAGTTTTGGGATTTTAACCTTACAAGAACCATCTTTGGATAAAGTGATAGTAGTTAAGAAAATGCTTATGGTGCTTCCTCCTTTCCATATGCTTGGATGTCCGTTGTGCTCATTTCTATCCCCTAATTCAATGTTTCTCAACTTCAGCAAGTTGGAGATGTGTGGACTTCAACTACCAGAATTCCTCAGCCAGCCTACTACTAATCTTAAAGTTGCCAAAAATCTTGATGTATTTGTTGTGGCCCACCAGTGGCCAGTGGAGCTGTCAGCAGAGTCGGACAGTGAGGAGATTGGGGAGGAACTTGGGCCAGCCTTGGGGGCTGGGGAAAGCTCAGACGAGGGCTCTGCATTGGAGGCAGAGAGGGGGCCAAGGCCATCTGATAGTTATGTGCTTCCTCTGGAGACTCCGGAGACTGACATCAGTGAGGCAGAAGAACAGCGGGAGCCTATTTTCAGTGTGCGCATGCGCAGAGCTGCCAGAAGACAAGAAAAATTAAGAAAACAGGGTCGACTTGGAAGTAAGGCTTGGAGATGATTGGCCCCTCCCATAAGACATAAAAGAGGAGCGAACGGGACTTGAGCTTTTGCAGGAAGCGATTAGTTCATCTGGTCAGTTCAAGCTTTGAAAAGTTCTGTTTGACTCTGTGCCCAGTTTGGCCTTGCCCTGCATTTGGCAATTAGTTCTCTGGCAGCATTCCAAGGGAGATAAGGTGGGTGTTTATAAACATTCCCCTGAAAGACTGTTTGTGAAGCCTTGCTGAATTTAAATGACAATAATTCACAGCTGTGTAAATAAAAGAGGTTTTACTGGGACTAAGATTGTGCTTTATACTTTCTAAGGAAGCCTAGGTCAGAACATAGTTGTAGACTATGAGATAGCCTCATCCATTCCCTCTCGTAAGATCAAGAGGGGGTTATGGGAAGAACATTTGCGCATAGGAGTAGATAAACAGTCTTTTGATGTTTTAAAATATTACAGTATTTTTACACGCAACATAATAGAAGCAATTTAATACAATGGATGATATATTCCTGGAATTATAAGCTGGAGATCCCTAGCAACAAGGGCGGGACTTAACTTTTCTACAGACTCAGTCCTTCAAGCTGAACAGACGAGAACAACCCATTCCTGGCTGCTGTCTCCACCCACAATGGAGAAATATCTGTTTACCTTCCCAAATCAACCAACAGACCTGGAGCTGCTTCTGAACTGTTGCATGGAACATCTTATTCTATAATACTTATTTGTGTTCCTAAATTGCTACCATGATTTACTCATTTTTATGAAGCATTATAAAAAATCTAAATACCAGGTGTTGAATGTATAAAATTGCAGTCATTTATAAGATACTTGCAAAACTATCCTCATATGTCACTGGAACTTTCATAGATGAAAATAAGCTTATGAAGAGTAAATGTTCCAATTTTCTTCCCGTTCTCCTGTTATTTTAACCTGTGTAAAAAAATATATTAATTGCTACCATGGATATTAGAGATTGAGAAACACATGACAGCTGCAGACTGTTTTTCATGTTAAGCAAAGGAACAGATATCATCAGGTTTTTTTCATAGAAATAGAGTAACCTATATTTCAAAAGAAAAAGAGCACCTGTTAAGCATGAAAAGTGAGAAACAAGAGAAACACAATTTGCCTGCTTGTTTCAAATATTTGAGCTTTTCAAAGGTGTACACTTTGTTGTTTTACCACACCATGTGTCAGCAATAAGTAATGTACACGTGGCTAGAATATATTGATACGGACATGCCACTGGGGATATGTCAGAAACTATTATCCTGTGGAAACTATGGAAAACTAGAACTAACAGGTATGAATTGCAGCTGCCTAGATTTCACTTTAATATAAGGAAAAGCTTTCTAGCTGTAATAACTGTACAAGATGCCTTCAACCACTGGAGATTTCAGAAGAGGCTAGAAAGCACCCCTCAAAGGTAGTTTAATTGATTTTCACGCCTAATGTAGAATTTTAGATTACTTATGGTCCCTTCCAACTTCAGAATTCAATGATTTCATGTTAAAAAGAATACACTCATAGCCTATAGGGATTGAAGTCAGTGCAAATCAGATACTCAGGGGAAAATATCTAAATCTTACTTTTAAAGAGGCATTATACAGTAAAATGGTTTATTGTGCAAGATAGAATGCGATTGAAACATTTGGATGTACATTTTTATATTGGACAATATTTATTTGCACTCAAATCTGCTTTAAATTGTCTTATAAGTGGTCTGTGGGTCTGTTTCAATAACTATAATAAAAGTCACGCTCCAGGCAAATATAATGAATGGGTAAGAAATATTATGATGCCTTATGTTTTGTCCACTAGCCTACTTAATCTAAAATGGCCCATTCTTGATTGACCACAGTTCTCCAGAAACTCAGCCTAATTCCTTCCACACTTATTAGCTAGAATTGCTAGTGATTGAATGAGGGCCTCAGCAGATTCACAGCATGTACTCTATTATGGGATCTTGGCCTGTTGGGGCTGTTTTGAAAGATAAGTGGAAACCAAGTCAGTTCAACCATAAAGACGTGATAATGTTTATTTTTAAAAATATAGTACACTGAAAGAAATAGTCTTAATGAAGGCTACTAGTGACTGATGCAGTACAAGTAGTCCTCAACTTACAAGTGTTTGTTTAGTGACAACAACACTGAAAAAAATGCCTTATGATTGTTTTTCACACATATAACCATTGCAGCATCCCCATGGTCAAGTGATCAAAATTTGGATGCTTGGCAACTGGCTTATATTTATGATTGTTGCAATGTCCCAGAGTCATGTGATTCCCCTTTTGCGACCTTCTGATAAGCAAGGCCAATGGGGAAGCCAGATTCAGTTAACCACCATAATACTAACTCAACAACTGCAGTGATTCACTTAACAACGGTGGCAAGAAAGGTCGTAAAATGAGGCAAAACTAATTTAACAACTGTCTTGCTTGGTAATGGAAATTTTGGGCTCAGTTGTGGTCATAAGTTGACCACTATCTATAAAGAGCTGGTAGTGAGAATAAAAGAATGAAAAGGAGGATCTTCATTAGAAACATCAATCAGTGATGAGATTGCTGGAAATTATTGTTTCCTTATCTTTTTTTTTCCTTTTTCTTGTACAATATTACTATGCTATCTACCATGCTTGATCATTGGAAGAATTGTTATTTTGAAATGTATTGGGCAATATTAAAAGAACAAAGTTAGTTTTGATTTACAGTCACAATTGGAACCAGAACATCCGAGCAAGGCAATCAATAAGTGAATCTATAATTTAGTTTTTAATAATATTTATAATTTGCCTTCCTAATTTGCCTTTAACCAAGCAACATTTTCCCCAGAAGAATCCAATATTTGAAAATATGTTAATGTGATGGAGAAAGTAAAGAATAATGGTTGGTTGGCAGCTTTTAGATTTTAAAAGATATTAATTACCCTTAATTGTTTTCATGAAGAAGTATTTAACAGTTGCCTATCTCAAAGGGATAATGTGAGATTTTTTAAAAATATGGATGTAATATTCCTTCATGTTGTATAAAAATAGATAAACTATTATAAGACAATGAAGGGTAAAAACATACTATAATAGTTAAAGAACGCAACAGAAATGTCTGGTTTGTCGTTCATTTCAAAATGAAGTGGTTCATAGCCAATGAGTTAAAATCTATGGCGACATTTCGCACATTTTTCCTATTCAGAAATAGCAAGATAAGAAGGGTTTCATTCAGAAGGTGCTGTTTTATGTTTAAAGTGCAACAGTGGATCAATATTTTTCTATAACCTTAACAATACTACAAATTCCCTCTTGGGTAACCATAAAACAAGACATTTTTCTATACCTAAGTCTTATGTGTCAGTTTTTCATACTGCCAAAGCATTAATGTTAGGATGAAGTGCTTTGGGATAATAAGTTAACAACTTAAGGTATGTCAAAGATATATCAAATGGTTATGTCTGAGATACTTTTTTCTTCCATTCTATCATGTCTGGTTCTCAAATTCTGCCTGGAAGTCCTTGCAGTTTTCTTTGCAAAATTTTTCAGAAGTGGTTTGCTATTATCTCTTTTCTAAAGAAAGCAACTGGCCCAAGATCCCTATGGTTATGTATCCCTATTTTTCGCTGATGACTTAATCTATAGTAAACTGTCTCCCTGTCTCCCTGTTTTTAGCCTGATGACTTACAATACTTTTCAGAGTATAAGACACACTCCCCCCCAAAAAAGTGGGTGAAAATTGCGGTGCATCTTATACACCGAATATTGCCGAAGCCCCACCCACCAGTTCCCACCCTTTGGCCATTTTTGGCCTCCGTGCGTTGCATTTTCGGCCTCCGCACACCCCATTTTTGGCCACAGCATGTCGCATTTTCGGTCAGTTCCAGGTGGTGGGGACCAGCAGTGCTCCCTGCTGCCTGGAACTAGCCAAAAATGTGATGCACAGAGGCCAAAAATGGCACGTGCGAAGGCTGAAAATGCGACACACTGAGGCTGAAAATGCAATGCGCAGAGGCAGCGATCAGTGATGATGTGCTGTGGCGATCCCCGCAGCCTGGAATTGGGTCTAAAATGGAGTGTGCGAAGTCCAAAAATGCGATGTGCGGAGGCCAAAAACAAAACGCGTGGCAGCGGTGATGGGCTCTGGTGATCCCTGCTGCGTGGAACAGCTGATTGGCGCTATTCTGGGAGGCTGATCTAACCGCCAATCAGCTGTTCATGCTAAATCAGGCTGTGATAACGTGCTGAAGCTAACCAGGCTGTTTGCTGCAAGATCACTAGCCAGATGAATACCGATGGATGCTGATAGGCAGAGGCAGAGTTTTTCTTTTTCCTCCCCAAAAACTAATTAAAACATCTTATACTCTGGAGTGTCTTATACTCCGAAAAATACGAAATATGAATGTGAGATATACCCAATGTTTAAACCAGTAGTTTCTAAAACTAATGCCTGATTGTTCAATCAGACAACACATTACAATCACAAACTTAATAATGCAGGCATTCCCATGTAAGTTGTGTTCCTCTTGTTGCTGGGTCAAATGATTCAATCTCCTCTTTTTCTTTCTTCTTGCTTTGAAAGCATTATGAATTGTGAATTGAGAAAAAGCGAACCTTGTCTCACGTTTAGAGAACAGTAAAATTCCTTCCTTCCTTCCTTCCTTCCTTCCTTCCTTCCTTCCTTCCTTCCTTCCTTCCTTCCTTCCTTCCTCCCTCCCTCCCTCCCTCCCTCCCTCCCTCCCTCCCTTTTCCATCTGTCAGCTTATTGGACTGAGTCTGCAAGTTGGGTTGTCATGTCTCCTCTGCTTGCGTCCCCAGCTTTTAGACTTGGGCAAGACGTGTTTCTTTGAGCTAAACCATTCCTGACTGCTTAAAATTGTCTGGCAAACTAACAGCAGCTTGGAAATCATCAGGATGGCTCACAGTTCATCTGGTTTAGCTGCCCCTTGTAATCCAGCATGAAGGGCGATTCAGCCTGAGCCTGCTGAAGGCCATGTGGGCGGCAAGAAGACTCCTGGCCGGCACATCTTCAAGGGCAGTGCTCACGAGCATAGCTCTGAACTGCTGAACCTGGTTTTTTTTTTTTTTGAGGCTTCAACCCTAATTGCCCAACTTCGTAGAGCTGTATAATTGCAGTGCGGGCTCAGGCAGTGCTCATGAGCCTGGCTCTGCGGCGCTAGCCTGCAAAGCGTGGCAAAGCAGTTTTCGCACCAATTTGAACATCAACAAGACTGTGCTTGATACAGGTAAGATTGCGCTGACTCAAAGTCTGGGATTGACTGCTTACAATGCGATTCACGCAGGGCCAGCGTTCACGAGCTTCGCTCTGTAACGCTGGGCCCAGAGGCTCGGAGGTACTTATTGCTTCGGGGTGGAGAATTGCGGGATGGTGAGATGACTCCCACCATGCTTCCTTAGTTCTCCATATACAGCCATAGGCTATGGCACGCTACAAGCCATCCTAGCCCTGCCTACACTCAAAACTTGGATAATGGCCTCTCAGGAAAATTAAGCAAGGCCCTACTAGGCCAAGCATATTAAATTGCATAAGCCTTCCCTACGGCCTATCAGGCAGGCTAAGCAGCAAGGCTCTACTAGGCCAAGACTGCTAGTTCAAGGAATCCAAGATGGCTGCCACTTTCTCTGGCACACCACTCACATGCTGGCAAGTCCAATGATCACTGATCAGGTCAGTAATCAGGAGGCAGGGCCCTTGTAATCAAGGCCCTCCGGATGAGGGACAGCTACTCAGTCCCACATGAGCAAGCCACCCAGAAAGGCCTCTAAGGCCACGGAATGGGAGGCTAGGCAGAGGCATAAGGCCATTGAGAAAGCCATTGAGAAACCAAAAAGGCTGATAAGCAAAACAGAAACCTTCAAAGTAAAGAGCCAGCCTGTTCACAGCCTTCTACCTCACGGCAGTTGGAACTACCTGATATTTAGGAGGAATTGCCAGCAGCAACGTGGTCCCCAGATGCCGCCATGGAACAGGCCCCTGGTCTGCCCAGCAATAGGGAGTTGCTGTTTGGCTCAATGTCAGAACCCAGGCTCACAGAATTCACTTGGGAACAACCTGTTAGACAAAGGGTTTCTTCGGCTGAGGCAACCTTCATGCCCACCGCCACAGTCCTTTGGCTTGAACAGCGCTGTGAACCACAAATCCCAGCCATTATGGGTGCCCTGATCTCCAAGGCAATAAGACAGGGCTTTGCAGCTGGCTTGTAAAATAGAGTGGAGTCAGTGGTCTCTGATTACCCCAGGACTATTATCAGGGGCCACAATTGTTGGGGGAAGCCATACCATCTCAGGATATGGAATATTCAACTGCTTCTTCCAGTCAGGCAACTCTTTCGGGAGAGGAGATGCAACAGGATCTAAATATGTCTGACGATGAAGGCCTTATGCCTGACCAGTCTGCCTTTGTGGGGCTGTTTCGTCCTCAGCTATTTAAATCTTTACTCCACAAAGCTAAGAATATTACCCGGCTGGGCACCATCCAGACAGCTCCAGATACTGCAACGGGGTTGGCTGACCCTGCAGACCCCCTCTTTGCAGAGCCCCCCATAGGAACGAAGAAGATACCCGCTCCCAGACTGTTATTGGACATTGTGCAGAGGCAGTGGACCTCTCCCGGGTCAGGGCCAAACCCCAGCGGCCTGCACAGGCACTTTTACAACATGGGCACAGTTCTTGGTAGGGTCCTTCAAGTCCCTTCTTGACGCACTGGTGGTGGCCCTGTCCTTGCAGTTTGTCTTAACAGGATCCCTGGAGGAAAACCTCCATCCTGAGGTCAAGAGATCGGTGCAGTCATTGGTAAAGGCTCACCAGGCAGTGGCCTGGGCTTTTAAGGCTTCCACAGCTGCCTCCTTTTTTATTATTTATTATTTTATTTATTTATTAGTTCAATTTATATGCCGCCTTTCTCCGGAGACTTAGGACGGCTTACAATACATTTAGAAAACCATTATAAAAACATTTAAAATTTAAAACATTAAAACCCATTCACACTATTCATGGCCGGATCTCACAAGATCGCAACAGCGAGATCAACGGTCCCAGGCCTGCCGGAAAACCCAGGTCTTCACTGCTTTTTGGAAGGCCAATACCTCAGGAGGTAACTGGTTCCAGAGAGCTGGGGCAACCACAGAGAAGACCGTCCCCCGTGGGCCCACCAGCCGGCATTGTTTAGCTGATGGGACCCAGAGGAGACCAACTCTGTGGGATCTTACCGGTCGCTGGGAGCTATGTGGTAGAAGGCGGTCTCGAAGATAACCTGGCCCTGAGCCATGTACGGCTTTAAAGGTAATAACCAACACCTTGAATTGTGCCCTGAGACCAATAGGGAACCAGTGCAGCTCGCAGAGAATTGGTGTAATGTGGGTATATCTAGGTGCACCCACGATAGCTTGTGCAGCTGCATTCTAGACCAACTGTACTCTCCGAACACTTTTCAAAGGTAGCCCCATGTAGAGCGCGTTGCATGTTTTAATAGAGGTTCACTGCTCTGGTTAAGACAACTGCAAGAATGTCTGCCAGCTACCGATACAAGGTCCCGGCAAGATCTTAATAAAATAATGACAGTGATAGAATTTTTGGTGGATGCTACGTTAAATGCTTCTAGATTCGTGACCAAATCCATTGGCTCATCAGTAGCAATTCAGCGTCTCCTGTGGCTACGCGAATGGCAAGTCGATGCCTGAAATAAGTGGAGGTTGGCATCTGACCCGTATGCTGGGGATAAATTGTTTGGAGACTCCCTGGACACTATTCTAGTGGAGTCCAGGGACAAGCACAAAATTCTGCTGAGCCTGTCCTGAAGGGCGGAATCATGCCTGGCCCCTTATTTTTGCCCCTCATCCCTTCGAGGGCTGGACAGCAGATTTGGAATGCACAAGGTCCTTTCTCTCCAGACAAGGGCAACAGTAGGACAGGCAGGGCAGACAGGGACAAAGGTACCCACCCAAATGGTCCTTTCAGGGTGGGAGGGGTCATTCCTTTCAGTGCTTGAAATGACTGCTCAGCCAACCCTCCCATATGGGGCCACCTGCATTATTTGCCAGTCAGTGGGAGGACACCACCACAGACGGCTAGGGCAGGGAGATGGTCAGGTCAGGCCTCTCCCTGGAATTCCTCTCCACCCACCCGAGACTTTTTGTCCATTGTCCTGTGTCAAGGGATCGGACGAAGTGGCTCCTCATGAAATTGGCCACAAAACATATCTTGGATATTCAGGCCATCCAGCCGGTCCCAGAGGAGCAGCATGGACAGGTGTTTTATTCCCAACTGTTCGTAATATAGAAGGCCTCGGGGGGATGGAGGGCAATTCTCAACCTCAAGACTCTGAATTATCACATTGTTTATCAACATTTCAAGATGCAGTCCAGACTATCTTAGAGAGCATCAGAAAGGGCAACTTCCTTACATCAGTGGACCTGACAGAAGCGTACCTGCATGTTCCCATCCTACCTGCCCACAGACAGTTTCTTCGCTTTTATTATGCGGGGAAGCATTACCAATATTACCGTTCGGCCTGTCCTCTGTCCCCAGGGTGTTCACCAAACTGCTGGCCACGCTAGTGGGCCATCCCCAGACTCTACCAATAAGGATCCAGTTTTATTTGGACGACATCCTTATTCAGTCCAGTTCAGAAATTCAGGCGAGGAGGGTCCTGAATACCACAATTCAGGTCCTACAAGACCACACTTTTCTATAAATCTGTCCAAAAGCCATCTAGTCCCCACGACTCGACTGCTCCATCTGGGAACAATCATAGATAAGGTGGAGTTCAAGGTATATCTTTCCCAGGAGCGCCAAACCAATTGGAGGGAATTAGCAAGATGCATTATGACAGAGTGGTCGGTATCACTACTTTTGCTCTCTCAGCTCCTGGGAAAGATGGTGTCCTGCATTGCCATCACCCCATGGGCACAGCACCACAGCAGGACTCTGCAGTGGTTCCTCCTCCCGTATCAGAGGTCCCACAGGAACACATCCATGACCAAAGTGCAGGTTCCACCAGAAGTGCTCCTTTCTCTCAAATGGTGGACTTTCCACGCCATCTCAATGGCTGCAGGTTCAAAGAACCAGATCTCCTAATACTGACAGCCGATACCAGCTTGTTTGGCTGGGGAGCTCACCTCCAATCATGCATGGCTCAGGGATAATGAACTCAGGAGGATCTGAGCCACAACATAAATTGGTTGGAGCTCAGGGCGATATACCTGGCCCTCAGGAGTTTTGAGGCTGCCAAGGCCCACATCAACTGCCTAGGAGGGACCCATTACAAGCTCCTCATGCAGGAAGCCAAACAGTTGGGCCTCTGGGTGGAGATTCAGCTGCTGTCCATACAGGCAGCACATATATCGGGAATGGCAAGCATGCAGGTGGATTGGCTCAGTTGAGCCTCGACCGACCCCGCAGAGTGGCACCTGCACCCATCACTGTTCCAGGAGATTACAGACCACTTCTGCATCCCGACAGTCGACTTGTTTGCCACCCGAGACAACTGCCAACTTCCAAGATTTTTTGCCAGGTTTGCGACACTGGGTGCAGAGGGAGTAGATGCGCTGCATAGTCCATGGCCTTCAGGATTGCTATACGCCTTCTGTCCTCTTCTGCTGATCCCGAAGGTCATCAGGAAACTGCTGGAGGAGGAGGCAGAACTTCTGTTTCTGGCTCCCTACTGGCCCAGACGGCCTTGGTTCGCAGACTTGGTGAACCTATCAGTGACCTGACCATGGAGGATCCCTCAGAACAAGATCTCCCTCAGCCAGGAGCGTTGGTCCACCCAGACCCTCAGTGGTTCCAACTGACCGCCTGGCACTTCTGAGGGGACAATTTTTCCTCCAGGAAAAATGGTCAAAACTATTCAGGCCTCGCGCAGGGCTTCCACCAACTATATCTATAATGTCACATGGAAGGCCTTTTGTGGGTGATGCTCAAAAAGGGGATTGGTCCCCACTGATGTTTCCATAGCTTACATCTTGGACTTTCTCCAAGACGGATTAGACAATGGGCTCTCTCTGAATACGATTCAGAGGCAGGTAGGTGCCCTGTCCTCCATCTTGACCTGTGGAGCCAGAGAATCCCTTTCTCAACACTAAGTGGTCCGGCAGTTCCTCAGGGGTGCTACTAATCTTTAGCCGCCTGTAGTACACAAGTTCCCCACATGGAACTTAACCAAGGTCTTAAATTACCTTCCCTTTCCCTTCCCTTTCGAGCCTTTAAGGGAAGTCAGTCTATGCTATCTTTCGTATAAGGTGGTGTTCCTTGTGGCCATCGCTTCCTCCAGGCGAATATCAGAGCTGGTAGCTCTATCAGTCAGGAAAGACCTTTGCGTCTTCCACTCTGACAGAGTGGTTTTATGCCTGGACCCTACCTTCATTCCTAAAATAAACACATGGTTCCACAGGGCTCAAGAACTGCTGCTACCTAATTTCTGTCCTGAGTCAGTCTATCACTTGGAACATACTTGGCGTACCTTAAATGTGCGGAGGGCTTTCCATGTCTATGTCAGAAGGACCTCTTCCCTGTGGAAGACAGAATCTCTTTTCGTCTCTTTCCAGCCTGCCACTCTGGGTAACAAGGTTACGTCCTCCACCTTGGGCCGATGGATTAGGGCATGTATCACTAAGGCCTATGAGATCCAGGCCTTATTGGTGCAGAGGCAGATCACCGCCCATTCTACCAGGAGTGCAGCCACGACGGTGGCGTGGGCCATGCAGGCTTCTATAGAGGTCTGCCGGCAGCTACCTGGTCTTCCCCCTTACCATTTATCTGCCACTATAAGCTGCCTTGGCTGAGGCAGCTTTTGGCAGGCAAGTGCTCCATAGGGTCCACACAGAGCAGGGGACTTCGGACCAAACAGTGCCCTCCCAAAAGGACAGCCAGCTTTGGTATGTCCCATTCCTGGCTGCTGTCTCCACCACTATGGAGAGGGGGCGTTGGTCTTACATGATACGCTCCTTCTCATGGGTGTGGAGACAGCAGCCAGTCCCACCGGATTAGAGTCCGATCCTGGGTCCTGGGAAGGATGAAATTATTTCACAGCTCGACATGTCAGTCTGCATCGACACCTTCGTCAAGAAGCTGGGGACACAAGCAAAGGAAGTATGACAACACAACTTGCAGACGCAGTCCAATAAACTGACAGACGGAGTTAATCCATTCCTGGATGCTGTCTCCACCCCCATGAGAAGGAGCAAATCAGGTAAGACCAACGCCCCTTCAATTCTTTACTCCTACAAAATATACTAGTAGGCATGATCTTGCTGTTGTAAGTATTAATCACATTTAGTAGGAACAACTAGAAAAAGTGAAAAACCTTCCTTTATGTTGGCTCATCTTTATAATAAGAACTTGCTGTACTAGCATTGAGCATGTTCTCTCCACTCCCCCTCCTCCAACTTTTACCACTTTTGTTGAATGTCAGGATTACTTTTTGTACCCATGGTTTGACATGAACTTCATAGCAATGTATAAAATAACAATTTGAATACTCATGTTCACTATTTGCAATGAGAATAACATTCAAGTTTAAACAAACTACACAAGGTATAGTCTGTTTTCAAGAGCTGATTTAGCAATACAAGTGTTTTCCATAATTTCTAAAATTCTCATTATTTACTGCTAAAGCTCTGATCTTAGCAACAAATATAGCCAAAATATTTGCCTGAAATTCAACTGTAGTTTGCTTGTACTTTATACGTATCTGGCTATAAGACAGCAATTTTGACAAATTTATATTATTTTCTTAAAGAAAATGTTTAGAATTGTATCATTAATCATATAGCACACTTTAATTAGAAGTGTTGGTAGTGTCAGATACCACTTCCCGAATTTTTTTAAAGACTTAAGTGTTTTACTAGTTTTCTGCAGTAACTATATTCAATACAACGAACAATAAAGTTACTATATTACAACTTAAACACTAATATTTATTATGATGTCATCAATAGATTACCGCAAGAATCACTATCATCTTAGAAGAAGTGTTTTTCCTGCTGTTTTGCAAATATTGTGCCTGTTGTGGTACATTATCATTGCTTGAAAGGAGATAGTATTTCTTACTTTGTCTTCGATGGATCCAGATTTAAATCCACACAAATGAAATAGCAGGGCTTTCCCGCCTGCTTCTCCACATAATGGTAGATATTGGGAATAAGGCAAGTTATGGTGTTCAAAACTGAAGGAGGAAACAGACCCTCTAAAATCAGACGGAGATTTCCTTTGGTGAGCAGACAGTAGCATGGTGGAAAAGAAAGTCCAGTCACTCCATTGCCTGCTTCTAAATATGGATCTAATTTATTATTTTTATTATATGCACATTATGCAGGCTGAAAACTAATCTTGCATTAATCAACTGAAATTATTTAAGCGTAACCTTGAATAACACTTCCATGTGCATCAGCATGTGCCTTTGGTTTATTGCTTCTAACTCAAAAGATCACACTTTGGATCTTGGACTTAAAATGAAAGGTATTTTATTTTTAGATGAATTATAGGTAAATTTTTAAAATAATCCCATGTTTAATAATCACTAAATCCCTTGAGTTAAATCCCTTTAATTCCCTAAATCCCTTTGGACATTCTGTCTCATCATACCATACTGTGACAGTACTGTACTGTTAGGTTGTATTTTTGAAGGGTTTTTGGATATACCAGTGCCAGTGGCCATTACGAGATGCCGCAAGGCACTTGGCAAATATTACAGGGGTCAGCAACATGTCAGCTGTGTTTGTAAATAACCAAAAATGCATGACAGACTCTGCATTGATCCATCCAGAAGCGCACATCTAGGATGAGCTAATGCATAGGATGTAGAGAATGCTTCAGCACATGTTCTTTCTAAGTATCTTTATTGGAAGATTCAAGTGCCAGAGCATTTTTGAAATGTTTCTTTTCTCTAATTGGTTGCTTCAAAAGATTGTGTTCTAATATTATCACTTTTATTCATAGCTTATCAATACATTTAAGCTTGGTTTACATGATTTTGGGAAAAGGAACGTATTAAGAATATGGTTGTTCATAAATTGAAAATACTTTGACATGGTGCTGTGCTTAACTATTTATTTATATTTATATTATTTATTTATATTTCTCATTTTTATACTACCCATTTCTTTCAAAGAGGGACTCTGAGAGTGTACAATATATATATTCATACACACACACACACACATATATATTAGTTAAATTATTTCTAAAAATATTAAAAAAATTAAGGAGGCAAGAATAATTAACCCTGTTAAAATTGATTGAAAAAGGGAAAGGGAGGGCTCTCGTGGCTATTGCTGTGTTGCTATTTAATTATTGTGAAATAATTATTAATATTAATTAATATATGTATATGTGTATTCCAGTGGTGGGTTGCCCCTGGTTCGCACTGGTTCTATAGAACCGGTAGTAAAACTGGCGGGAGGCCCCGCCCACCGACCCCGACGTCACCAAAACGCTTCTGCACATGCGCAGAAGAGCGTGCATGTGCGGACCCACTGCAAACCGGTAGTAAAGGTAAGTAGAACCCACCCCTGGTGTATTCGTGTAATGTCATTTAATTATTGTCAGCTTCTCTTACAATGTTGTATACAGAGCAGCATTATATAAATGTAGTCCATAAATATATAAAAAATGAAAATCAGTTTTTTTGTGTGAAATTTAATGTAGTAAACCCAGCTTCTCAATATTTATTTCAAAGTTATTTTATAACTTTACACCAAGTTTTTTATCCTCACAAAATTTGGATTTTATTTTTGTTTGCAGTATTTTTTGTTGATGGATAGGATTGTACAATTCATTTTTTTTTCATATTAGTAACATTGTATTGTTAATGTATAACATGTCAGTTGGTCAATGTAATGTAACTGTACATAAGGGGTTCGACTCAGATGGAATTTTTAGTAGAACCTGAAGCTCTGGAATGAACTTTAATATATTAGTCTTTTTTTAACGGATTCCTGAAGCAGCAAACATGAGGCAAATAGTGCTCTCAGGGTGGAATGGTGTCTAATTTACATACCATGGAATTAGGTAGATCTGGGAAATGCACTGTGTATATGAAAAATTCTACTAAAGGCAGGTTCTGGAATTATTCTCACAAAGAATACCATTCTTTTATTTCTGCTTTCGGTCTGGTAATACTTTTTTTCTCACACAAAAACAGAAGGTGGAATGAGTTCCTCAGAACTGAGTTCCAGTTAGGGTTAATTCTTAATAGAAGATTGCCAGAAAGTAATAGTAAAAGTTTTCAGTGCCTACCAACTCCATTCTAAATAGAGTCTGGGTGTAGAGGTTAGGAACTATTGATCTACTTTGCAGATAGTTAACTGGAGGCATTTTAGTTCTAACAACTGCCTTTGTTAGGATTGATGAAATACTTGAGGCTTTTTTGTTCTTCTTTAATTGTCCAAGAATGTGAATAGGCATCCAGAGAGATTATTACATGTTAAATCGGGGTCAACAATGTTAACTAGAGCAAAAGGATTTTTTATTGAATGTGTATTGTTTATTTGTTGCTGGAATATATTGCTAGATATCCAAATTAACAAACTGGTTTTAATAAATTAGCAGTATTGCCTAAGTTGTTTTTGGCCTTTCCTCTGTTGCTTGTGCATAGGACAATGACAAATACTGCCAATATTACATTCATAAACAAGGCAAGCTGTTGTCCGCGCTGCACTCATAGCTACTAGCATTGACTATAAAATCATGGTCAATCAGCTTGTAATATTCCAGAATGCTAAAGGCTTTGGGGTAAGTTCTGATAGGTCTACAGCTGTTTATCATATTTCTGCCAACCTCGGCAATCTAAACCATTTTTCAAAGGAAAAAAAGTGATTTTTTCTTATATTCCAAATAAATACAGTAGAAATAATAAATTTCAGGTTATTGAGGCAGACCAATCCTTCTGTAACCTAAAAAGGCTATTTTTGTGAATGTAAAGATAACATTGTTATTTCACATACTGGAAATAAATTCAAAGTGTAAATAACGCCAGCCATTTGAAGAATATTATTTTGCCTTAGAAACTGTTATGGTGATCTTCCAAATTTGATTGGTATAACTAGTTAAAATGATAACATAGGAATTGTTTTGTTTCTTTTGAAATATTTTCATTTCAAAAAGTCAGCCAATTCAAATTAGCACACTTTTTGTGAGGTTTCTGAAGATGAAGGGTAGAATTTTGTGTATTTTAAAATAAGGTTGAATTAACCTAGACTTATAGCTTCTATGTCCATGACCTTCATTTAATCTGGCCTATTCTCATAGAAGTAGTCATTCTTTATTAAGAAAGGCTTTCTTTGAGGTAATTGTGCACTGGATTAGGTTGAGAGTTCCGTTTTATTGTTTTTAATATGGATAATTTGTTGTGTGTATTAAATTCTCTCATTTAAAACAGTTGAGTATTCTTGGATCGTGCCCTCTTTATAACAATAATTAGCAATATCTTAATTGGGCAGATGTTAAGATCTAGTGGAAATATTGCAAATATTCCAAAATGAATATGAGGCTATTATGACTAGGCTGATTCTTTTTCTATAATAGGGAAGTAGTTACTAATAACATCTTCTCCTGTCATGTTTAAAATATCTCAGGGTGGTTAGGGAACTAATAGGTGTGGTAATGGGAGATGTAACACTATTTTTAATCAAACCTCTTTCATCCAGTTAAATCTAATGTGAGCTGCTGAGGTCATAGAAATTGATAATCTTGCACTCTTACAACTTGAAAACAAGATTCTTTGAGAGGCAGGTTTGATCTGAATGATATGCAGAGTATTATCTTATCAACATTGCAAGCGGGTTTTGGAAACTTTGAATTATGCTTATGCTTTATTTTATCCTGAATAATTTATATTAATATTGGACATAAGAAATATAGAACTAAACTATGCTATTCTAAAACAAATATCCTGTTTGGTTTGAATCCTGACCGGGTAAGATAATCAGACCATTTTATTAAATGAGGTCCTTACTTAACAACCCAAGTCATCCTGAATTTACAAAAGCAACTGGGTCTGCCAGGATTACTATTGTGAAGCAAGGTGATGTCACACTTTATGACCACATTGTTTAGTAAAGTAAATTCCAGTTCCAATTGTTGTTGTAACTCAAGAATTACCTGTACCTGTTTTTTTTTTCTTTCAAAATCCTGCAGTTTATAACTGCAGCATTAAACCAGAGTCATAAGCAGTTTGTATTGGGCATTTTCAGTGACAGTATATAATTAATAGCTGCAGATAGAAAACATTTTTTAAAAAAGCAGTACACCATTGGACAGATCATGCTGGAGAAAGTTATTTATATGGTTACTAAGTGTCAATACTAACTTGATAGCACATAAAAAGTCAAAATAGATTTATATGCATGTGTAAATGCCAACAGAAATGCTTTGGATAGCCCAATCCTGTAATTTAAAAACAGCTTGGTTTACAGCAAGATGTTATGAAGACTGTTGGTATATGCATAGTTAAAAAAGAAGCTGAGATATACAGGTTTATAATGTAGCTATTCTGCATGTGAATTGGTAATCTTCTTTTAAGGATTTATACCATTGTTCCTTCCATTCCAAAGATTTTAGAGCATATCACTGTTTAAATATGTAAAACTGCAAAAGGCTTGTGCTGAAAGTATTTTATGGATTAATTGTCTCTGGGAGATTTTTTAATATCATAAATTTCAATTTTCAGTTTGTCATTCAACAATTGAATATATTTGTGTTTGCAAAGATCATATGGCTTCTTTATCATTCTACAAAATGTTTAATCTGTGTGGGGATGTGTTGTTTTCAGTACTGTGTTTATCTTATAAAATCCACCATATTCATACAATTAAGAGCTTTCTGTCCTGAAAATATGCAAGCTGTGAGCATATTCAGTGTTTCTCTGTCTCCTAACTATCATTTTTTGTTATGTGACGTTCTTTAGAATGCTAAAGGCAGTTTTTAAAATATATTTTGAATGAAGTGCAGTCATGGCTATCTATCCTATCTACCTATATTCCTTTATCCTGGGAGGAAAACAAAGCTTTGCGTCTAAATCAAAGCACACATTAAACTTAGCTTACTTGGGCTGATATTCAAATATGAACTCTTGATAACCTGATTCCACATAAATGTCCTCAAAAATAGCATGATAACATGAATTGCAGAGGTTTCCTATTTTACACTACTGGCTATGTAATAGGAGGGAAACATATTGTTACCAATACTTTGCATACAAATTTTCGATAAAAAATACTAATAAAGGGAAAGTATTTAAGAATTTGTATTTTTTTAGAAAGCATTTCAAGAAATTTATGCTGTACTATATTTCAAGCTTTTCAAGCAATACATGCTGTATATAGTACACGGTGTAGGGTAAATAGGAAAAAAAATATCTTGCCATCTTAAATAAGTGAGAAACAAAGTTGATAGGGAAGACACACACACTCACGGGAAAGGGAGACAAAGATTGAATTTATGTTGTCAGTTAAATTGAGTGATGGCTACCCACTTGAATGATCAGGTTCCTGCCTCATAGTGAAAGAAAAAGGGAAGAATGTGAATACATTTTACCATCAGTAAATAATGCCTTTTATGGTATGTATGTACGTATTTTGCCATCTGACATTGCTTTTCAGAGAAGAGCTCATAGGAACATTTAATGCAGCATTACTACTGCTGTCCTCAGCACTGTTTACAAATGTGCCGTCTGTTCTTCAGTTGATGGTTGCATTGAATACTTGATGAATTTCAGTCCTGCTAAAGTTTATCTGACTTAGGCATTTTGTAATGACATAAGACAGATAGAGAGTTCCTTGATTCAAGGCTGCTTTTTGCTCTAGATTGAGCTACAAGGGTGAAGTTACTTCCTTCAAACTAAGTTTTTATTTGTTTAAAGGATGAGTCTAAGGTGTGAGGGCAGGGCCTCGGTATAGAATAACTGTCCTCTAACTGGTGCCCTTCAAATATGTTGGAATTAAAGGCCATAGGAGTTTAAAGGAGGCCTGAAGTAAGGGGGCAGAGATTATGTTAATGATTTAAGGTGAATTGTTTTTGTACTGCTTTTCTACAAATTGATAGGCTCTGCCACCTCCAAGATAACTAGAGTATTGATGAAGCTACCATATAATTGAGTTAGACCTTTGGTTTATTTTGCCCAACAGTGTCCATGCTAGCATTCTTTCAGACATGAGATTTTTTTTTTAGTTCAAATCATTCATTTGAGAGACCGATTCTTTATACTTTGCCATGCATTTTTGAAGTGTGATCCTGCTGCTGCAATTCACCTTGTCAGACTGCATCCCATTAATTGAAGACAATTATCAATAGTAACCAAACCTGATGTCCTTCAGATGTTTTAGATTTCCACTCATCTCCAGCAACATATCCAATGGCAAAGGGATAGTGGAAGAGTATTCTAAACTACTATGGCAACATATCTTAGGGGTTCAAATGGGCTATTCTCAATATGTACAAGAAATAGCCAAGATTTGAATATGCATTTTTCTACTGTAACTTTGTGGCTTTTCCATGCTTCTCTCCCTATTCACAGATACAATTAGGAAGCCTGTTTCATTATTTTATTCAAACCCAAGACATTGAATATCCAAACAACAAGGGCATGAAATCAAACAGATAATTTGCTTGTTCAATCACATATATATTGAGGTCTACCCATTCATATTTGTATCTGTGGAACCTGATCGTAAATTTGTGTATTGTGAATACCAGAAACTGTTTAGAAACACTGATAAAATACATGTTAGCAGCAATTTGCATGTAGTGTGACAATAAAAAGAATTTTAATACCTCCTTAAAAAATGGGGTTCCCTTCTTCCATTTAATCCAATTACCTAATGTGCAAATTATGTTTATCCTCCTTGTATATAAAACAATAGTGGTTTTATTTTTAAAAATAGTATTTCATAGATTTTTTTTAGAGATTCAGTTGAAGCATTTATTTTTTATTAACTATGTTTTCCAGAATATAAGCATCGTTAAATGAAATTATTTTAGTGGTTATTATATGACTTGTTCTCCCTCTCCTCTCCATCACATTTAATTTGTTTTGTGATAATCACATTTTTTTAAAAAAACGTACTGGTTAGGGAAGGCATTGGAAGAAAAATGTAGACAAATGTGACCATATTAATACCTTAAGTTCCCATTCTGATACGATCATAGGTAGGAAATTTTGCTTCTGACTCTCCCCTTTCTTTCCTAGCACGGCAATGTGTGTTTCGATCAACAAAGGTTGTAATGTGATCCAAATGTTACATGCCTAAATTTCCTTTAGTCAGGGGCTAAAGCCATTGAGCTGACCATGTCGTAGATTTCATGGTAGAACAAGTTTCTTATGTGAAGGCTTTTAACCAATGCGGAAACTATATATTCTGTTCCCTATAACTGAAGAACTCCCTTGTGAATATATATGCATTTAAATATTTAAGTGTTTAAATATTGAATACTCTGAGGTTTGGATGATTGTTAAAATATTTTATCAGAAGAAGTTTGAAATTTGATGTGTATCTTTCATTGTCCTTTTTGTCAGCATCACCTGTTGATTTGACAAAACTAGGCTGACATCTGTGAAAACCACCCTTGATAACATACATCTAAAAGAACAAGTGTATCTTCTTTAATAAACTCCTGGGAAACTGAATGAGGGTATTATGTTTATTTATTTATTTGTTTTTGTCCCTAACTCTTAAAACATAAAAGAGTTGTTTTCCAGCTTATTATTACTTTTGAAGTTCTTGCAAGTTGGAGATGCCAATTAGTATTTGTTGCCATTTACATATTTCAGCGAATGTAGAAATTTCAAATCATGTAGATTGAATTTAATCTTCTATAAAACGTCAAGCTTTTTTTTTTAATTAAATGATCAGATTTCTTCCAGGAAATTTAAATGAAGGAATTATGGATGCTACCAATGAAGTAATTATACATATGTTATTTAAAGTCAGAATAATCTATTTTGCTGTGAGGTTATTGGGGTAGAGGGAAGGGTTTTTCATCTGGGAATTATAGTTATAGTTTGTTTTATCTCTAGAATATTGGAGACTTGATTTTGACTGACCTATTGGGCAATAATGTGTGTTCACCAATATTTCTCAACTTCTCAATAACATAGGGTAGGAGAGGTGATAATGCTGACTGAAGATCTCCTAATCAAAAGTAGGAGTCATTTTTGAGGAGCTGGAATTAAAAGCAAACTGCTTTCGTGGATCAAAATACTGTTATGTTTTTGTTGTTTGCTGAGTTGTTCACATCTGTTTGAGCATCAAAGTAACATGTATCCTGAGGGGGAAAAACAACTATGATGTAATGTAGGCCCGTGAATTTTTCAAGCTACATGGTGATGTACTCCTGAGAATGGAATCAAACCATTAGTACATCATGGAGAATTATTGGTTCCAAAGAGATACCCTTGAGAGATGAAGTCTTGTAATGAGAAAGTGGCAACGTTGTTCTAGTACTTGGGTTTGTTTTTTTTTTGAAATGGCTAAAATACCTGAAATGATTTATACCCAATTGAGCTTTGCATTCCATCTGATAGGGTAAATGTTCTCAAGCCATTTATCATCAGTGGCTTTTCCAGATCTCAAAGGACTACATGGTGTGTATTTACCTTAACTTGGCTAGGTCAAAGGAAATAAAATAAGAAAGCAAGAATAATTTATGATGGTGTATGATGATAGCAAAAGGTAGAAACCAAACATAATTTTTACATTTTTTTTTTACTGTGCTGCCATTTACTGCTAATAAAATATATATCACTTAACTGTGGAGTTTTCAAAAATATAATAATCAAGATCACTGTGCAAAAATACAAGACTAATCTGTGTGGGTTTATATTACTCCTGAGAATTGATATGGATTGGCAATGGGATGGGGAAATGGACTTCTGTCCACTTTCGTGATTAACCATGCCTAAGATTGTAAGAACAGGCATCTGGTCTTAAGTGCCCTGGGTGATCTTGAGTTTGCCTTTTAAAACATAGCTGTGTAACAAAGTATAATTTGTAGCTGAGGCGGCATTCTAAAGATAGTTGCCCACAAAGTGTGAAGCCTCTGGAATGATCCTACTTAAGGTTTTGCATGTCTTTATAGATTTATACCCTGTCCTATGAATACTGTAGTTTGTGAATGTGGAACCCCTGTTGCAGTCGGTGGTAATTTTGACTGGGATTGACTATTTTAAACCAAACTGTTTATTTTTATTTCATTAATCATGCACGATGTGAATTTACATTTATGTAGTGGGTATGTTTCAAGCTGTCTTTTCTTCAAGGATTCATAGCAGTGTACATTGATTTTTTTTTATGTCTTCGTCCTTCCAAGAATGAATTGGTCTGTGCCAGAGGTGGGTTTCAAAATTTTTTACTACCTGTTCTGTGGATGTGGCTTGGTGGGCATGACATGGCTTGGTGGGCGTGGTAAGGGAAGGATACTGTAAAATCTCCATTCCCACTCCACTCCAGGGGAAGGATACTGTAAAATCTCCATTCCCTCCCCAATCCAGGGGAAGGTTACTGCAAAATCCCCATTCTCCCTTGCGCTGCTTAGAGAGTCCATTGAGTGAGATTCCTCATCCGATTGGCCTCTGACTGAGTAAGAAATTTGACTAAACACACCTCCTCTTCCAGTTTAGCCCAGTTCCTTACTCAGTCCAAGCCTTCGATACTTGTTTCCCTGGAGCTCCACTCACTGGACTCTCTAAAATTAAATTAAAGGTATTTTCAGCACTGGAATTCTTCTCTCAAGAGGTTTTTTTTAGCAGAAGGGAAGATTTTCGCCGAAATGCTGATCAGCTGTAGAGCGCTTGCCTCGGCAGCGGCTCACATTGCTGCTAACTTCCCAGCGGTTTAATCGTGAGTTAATGTAGGGCGCGTGAGAGGCTGTGTTGCTGGCCTCGCGCCATTTTTTATGCTTATTCTTATTTATTGCAGTGAGGGAGTCAGAAGCTGAGGTTTTTTATTTTTAGTCTTAATTGGCAATTTAAACACAGAGCAGAGCACGTGGGAGGCTGTGTTGCTCAGCCTCGCGCTGTGGGAATGGAGAGAAGCCTCGTGGTGCCGTGGCTCAGCTCTTCCCTTGATTACCTCACATTGACTCCACTGACTGTTCTCTTTGGCGTGTGTGGGACTGTTTCGTCGGTCCTGAGCCATTAAGCATACTTTAGACTGCCTATTGTGTATTTGAGTCTACGTTGGGGCTTTCTCCTACCTAGAATTTGGAGCTATTAAGAGAGGAACTGTGTTGCCGGTTCCCTTACTATGGCCACCATGTTTTCCCACCCCCTCAGAGCTGCTAAGTCAGTGAGCACCATTTTGTTTACATTGGGGCCTTTATAATTCAGCAGTACTGGATTGCCTGACCATTTATAATTACTGCCTTTCTGCATATTTTCTCTTTGGGTTTATTAATTTATCTGCTCTTCCCTGTTTGTTTCAGATTCATATTGAGCAGCAATACAGAGCCTCTCTTTTTTTCTGCACTTTGATCTGTTTATTCTTCCTGCTCTCCTCACAATGGCAGATCGTACCCGTTCCACCAGAAGCACTAAATCTCCCTCTCAGCAAAAAGGAGGGTCCAGATCCAACCCTCACTCTACCACCTCTGCCTCACTTTCTGCTGCTGCAGAGAAGGATGCCCAGAGAAGGCACATGGCTCTAAATAAGCAGTTTGATAAAGCAAAAAAGCAAGCAGAAGCCATTGTGCACTCTCCTCCCTCTGTCATGCCAGTTCCTCTTGATCTCATTCCAGAACAAACTTCAGAGCCTCCTCCCATCCAAGACTCCTCATCTTGGTCTCCAAACATTGTCTCTACGGATCAGGGAGATCAGTCCATGGTGAGAGAGGTTTTTGCGCAGGGAACTGAGATTTCCCACCCGCTGTCAATCAACCTTCTGCCACGTTCACTCCTACAGCGGCGGGGCTCTGCCTGTTGGAGGGTCAGTCTTCTCTATTTCCTCAAGAGATGTGTGATCTAATAGCTCAGTCTGTGGCCAGAGGCATTAACTCCGCCCTTTCGCAAAGGGGTATTTTGGCTCCTTCTTCTGTTCCAGCTCCAGTGATGCATTCTTCCAGATCTTCTTCGCACTTGACCCATGAGGCCCCTGCAGCTCCTCATTCTCCTTCGCATTCTCATCACAGTGACCAATCCTTTATTGATGAGGAAGAGACCTTCAACTACTGTCTTTCTGATGATGATGAGGATCCCTCTTCCAGCAGTTCTCCTTCCACAGGCCTTTTCTGTCACAAGATGTTCAAGGCTTTGCTGCATAAGGCCAAGGTCACCGCCAACATGGGTCTAGTTCAGCCTCCTCCAATACCTGCTCCGGATTCTTCGGATTCCAACACTTGCCTTTTCACTGAACGGGTCGCTCAATAAGACACCATTCCCTCTCCAAAACTCTGTGTGGATACTGTTCAGCGTCAATGGTCACAGCCCGGCTCTATCTCCAATCCTAGCGGTCTGGACAAGAAGTTGTACTCTGTTGAACAGGAATTTGAAGATCTTTTGAAACTTCCTGTCATTGAGCCTCCAATGGCCAGTCTGACCTCCCCCAGCATCCTTCCATCTGATGCAGCTGAAGGCCTTTGCACAGAGGACAAACGAGCTGAAATTTCTACACGTAAGACTCATCTGGCCTCTGCATGGGCCATCAAGTTGGCTATGGCAGCTTCCTTTTTTGCCAGGACATCCCTCATCTGGCTCAAGCAAATGCAGGCTAGAGCATCTCCAGAGGATGCCCGTCTACACCAATATATTAACAAGATAATCGCTGCCACCAAATACATGGCCGACGCGACACTCAACTCTGCCAAGTTTGCCTCCCGCGCCATGGCTTCCAACATTGCCTCACATCACCTTTTCTGGCTCCGTCACTGGCAAGCGGACATGAAGACGAAATGGCGTCTGGCAGCAGCCCCCTTCAAAGGGGGGTCTCTGTTTGGAGAGGCATTGGATCCTGTATTAGTGGAAGGTAGGGACAAGAAGAAAGTCCTTCCCTTTTCGTCCAGACTCTACGACAGACGGTCTACCTTTCCTTATCGCAGGCAGTCCTTTCGTCCCACTGAACAGGGGTTTCAGACCCCACAGCCTGCACGACAATTCGGTCATACCTCCGACAGACCTCAAGAGCAACAATCCTTCAGAGATCGCAGCCATTAATCCCAGGGCAGACGCCCCTTCAGGGGATCTGGTTTTTGGCCCTATTGCAGAAAATAGGACCGTGCCCCCTTACAGCCCATTGGTGGTCGGCTCACTCACTTCGCTGAGGTTTGGTGTACCATGACCACAGATGCATGGGCCATTCAGACAGTGTCCATTGGAGTCACCTTGGAATTTGTTTCTCCCCCCCCCTCATATCAATTTATCCAATGTTCTATCCCCTCGGACCCTTCCAAAAGGGCCTCGATGGAAGCTGAGATTCTACATCTTCTCTCCATTCGGGCCATTGAACCTTCAGAACACCAGGGCTCTGGGTTCTATTCTATTTTGTTTCTCGTTCCAAAAAAGTTGGGGGGTTATAGGGCCATATTGGACTTGAAGCACCTGAACATTCATATTCGTAATAGGCATTTTAAAATGCACTCACTCCATTCCATCCTGAGTGGCATTAGATTGGGAGACTTTTTGTCATCTATTGATCTCCGGGAGGCCTATTTACATGTCCCCATTAGGCTCTCCCACAGAAGGTTTCTTAGATTTTGTTACGGGCATGCCCATTATTAATACAGGGCCATGCCCTTTGGCCTTTCCTCAGCCCCCCATATTTTTACTAAACTTCTAGACGTGGTGGCAGCTCATTTACGTTCCTTCCCTATCAGACTGCAATGCTATTTGGACGATATTCTCATTCAGTCTTCCTCGTTTCAACAGGCCCACAAGGATGTTCAACTCACCATCGGGGCTCTCCAACAACACGGTTTCACCGTAAATTGGGAGAAAAGCCAGTTAAGTCCTACCACCGACTTGGTTCATCTGGGAGCCCGCAGCAATACGATGTTGGGTCAGGTCTTCTTGTCACACGAAAAACGTCACAACATCAGGACCATGGTCCGACAGGTCAGGGCGCTTCGCAGGGTCCCGCTTCTCCTGCTCTCCCAGTTGCTAGGGCAGATGATTTCGTGCCTATCAATCGTTCCCTTGGCAAGCCTGCACTCGAGATTCCTTCAATGACTCCTTCCAAGCCAGAAGAAAGGCAACAGCAACTCATCCCTTCGGGTCAGGGTTCCTCCCAAGGTCCTCAAGTCATTGCTCTGGTGGATTTCCCCCGCCTTGAGGAAGGGGTCCCCCTTTCTCGAACCACACCGCCTGGTGGTTACCACGGATGCCAGTCTGGTCGGTTGGGGGGCTCACTTCAACTCTCAGTTCACTCAAGGGCGTTGGACTGCAAGGGATCTCCGCAACGACATCAATTGGCTGGAGTTGCGGGCTGCCCATCTGGCTCTCTGTTACTTCCAGAGTCACCTGTTGAGACATCACATTCTTCTACGGACGGACAATGTCACGGCAAAAGCCCACATGAATCGCCAGAGCGGTACTCATTCCAGACTCCTCATGGACGAAGCCACTCAGTTGGGTCTTTGGGCAGAGAGGCACCTGCTCTCCTTACAAGCAGAGCATATAGCGGGAATCCACAACACTCGCGCGGACTGGCTGAGCTGCACCAACATCGATCCGGCGGAATGGCAGCTACATCCCTCTCTATTCCATCAGATTGTTCAGCTCTTTGGCCTACCAATGGTGGATCTCTTCACCACTTCAGGCAATGTACAGATGACCCGATTCTTCTCCAGATACTGGACACCAGGAGCAGAAGGCACCAACGCTCTACGCTGCCAATGGCCTCCGGGTCGACTCTACACCTTTCCTCCCATTCCTCTGATTCTGAAAGTCGTACGGAAGATCTTGGAGGAGAGGGCGGAAGTCATCCTGATCGCTCCCTTCTGGCCCCGGCGGGCCTGGTTCGCAGACCTCAAAGGTCTATCAATTGCTCCTCCCTGGAGGATTCCACCGGACCAAGTTTCTCTGATTCAAGGGGCGGTGACACATCCAGACCCCCAGTGGCTTCAACTAGCCATTTGGCTATTGAAAGGGACCTACTGAAGTGAGAACTTTTTTCAGAGGAAGTAATAGACATTCTCCTTGCATCTCATAGAAGTTCCACCACTCGCATCTACGAAGCCACCTGGTCCTCATTCCGTCGCTTGTGTGCCTTGTTGCACATCGATCCTACACGGGCCTCCATTCCACAGGTCTTGCAATTTCTCCAGGTGGGTCTCAAGGCAGGACTGGCGGTCACTACCCTTAGGCGGCAAGTTGCAGCCCTGTCTACTGTTCTTTCCTGTAAGGGTCACAGGTCTCTGTCCCTTCATCCCTGTGTCAGGTGTTTTCTGCGGGGAGCGGCCAATTTGCGCCCCCCCCTGTCGTTCACAGATATCCTTCCTTGGACCTGTGTCTGGTTCTGCAAGTTCTTATGGAGATGCCTTTCGAGCCACTGTCCACTGTCAGTCTAAAGTTTTTGTCCTTCAAAGTCACTTTCTTAGTGGCCATCACTTCAGCTCGATGAGTTTCCAAACTGCTGCACTTTCAGTACACAGGGATCTGTGTAATTTCCACTCAGATCGGGTCATCTTGCGTTTGGACCCCACCTTTCTCCCAAAGATCAATACCTGCTTCCACAGATCAGAGGAAGTTATTCTTCCGGACTTCTGTCCCCACCCCATTCACTACAATGAACGTCGCTGGCATAAATTGGATGTTCGTTGAGCGCTCAGCACATACATCTCCCGGACGGCTCCCTTCCGCAAGTCGGAATCCTTGTTTGTTTTGTTTCAACCTATCTCACTTAGCTCCAAGGTTTCTTCGTCTGCCATTGCCAGGTGGATCAAAGCCTGCATCACCCTGGCTTACGAGCATAGGAACAAACAACTTCCTGGTTGTGTTACAGCTCACTCGACTCGTAGTGCTGCCACCACCGCTGCCTGGGCGACACAGGCCCCTCTCCTCGAGATATGCCGAGCAGTTACCTGGGTGTCACCAAATTCTTTTATCCATCATTACAAGTTGGACAGATTTGCGTCAGCCGAGGTGGCCTTTGGCCGTAGGGTTCTTCAGCACGTCCTCCCTGTGGAGGGCTGTTCCACCTCCTCTGTTTTTTCCCGCCCTGGGGATATTTAGCTTGGGTATATCCCACTCAATGGACTCTCTAAGCAGCGCAAGGGAGAATGAACATTGGACTTACCTGAAGGTTCTTTCTCCTTGCACTGCGTGAGAGTCCATACCCGCCCTTGTTGTGTTTTTTTGTCTGGGGTTTTTCTTTGTGTTCTGTTTCGCTCAGGCTGTCAGTTTCGTCGGATTCAGACGTCGTGCGGAACTGGGCTAAACAGGAAGAGGAGGTGTGTTTAGTCAAATTTCTTACTCAGTCAGAGGCCAATCGGATGAGGAATCTCACTCAATGGACTCTCACGCAGCGCAAGGAGAAAGAACCTTCAGGTAAGTCCATTGTTCATTTCCTCCCTTATCAGCTGGGACTTGGGAGGCAGAGAATAGATGGGGGTGGGGCCAGTCAGAATTTTTACTACTGGTTCTCCGAACTACTCAAAATTTCCACTACCAATTCTCCAGAACTGGTCAAAACCTGCTGAAACCCACCTCTGGTCTGTGCACATTGACAAGATTACAATTTGTTTATTTGTTCTTTAAAAGTAACAATATCTCTTTAGGAAAATGCCTCTTAAGTAGGGAGAGCTGATGCAGTTCATCACCTGTGTGTGTGTTGCGTGTGTGTGTGTGTGTGTGTGTGTGCATGTGTCTGTCTCTCCATCCATCTTCCATTTACCTAACTATCATTTATCTATTAGTCAATCACGCTTGTAAGTTGTCCATTCAGAACAATTTTGAGCATAATATAAAAAAAATCAGTACAATAATCGAAATCATGAAAATGGAATGGCAAAAAGATGTCCAAACAGAGAGACAGCTGATACGGTAACAGCAGAACCATCCCAACATGGTCCCACACTGTACCTTAGCTCAATGCTTAAGCCTGGATTACACTTCTTCATCGCTGCACGTCAGGGAACGTACCTATCTGTCATTTGGGAATGGTTGCATAGCTGTTGCATTTATATTTGTGCAAATGTAACATTCTGGTTAGGGGGCGCTCAAACAACAAAGCACAGAACAGGAAGTCGGATCAACAAATCAGCCTGCAGGATGAAAATCTACACACAACCCAGAGTAGGGATTTGGGAGGTCTGTGCATCAGCTATCTGCAACATACGCTTACCCATCAGCTCCTTCGCAGCATAGGCATATGGCGATGCATACATAAAGTTGCGGGTAACTCTAAATCAAGCTTAAGGGAATGGATCTCCTCTAAAGAAAGGGTGATCTAAAAGAGAGCAGGAGTGGGCTGTTTGGATCTCTGGGAGCTTGCTATTCAGAGGGCAGATTCAATAGCAAGAAGGCACATTTGTTGGGTCTCATCACATGGCATTGTTTAATAGGTGGATATGAAGCACGGCAACTCTATCAGATTGTACTAGATGTGTAGACACTATAGGTTGATCTTTCATGGCCCTATGCCATTAAGAGCGTCACAGATGACAACTAGCAATTCAAATTGCACCTTGATGGCTACAGATAATTACTGCAGCTTACATGGCAGAAGTATTATATGGACACATCATGGTATGCCCATAAAGGCTCATGTGATTACATTCTGGACTACCTGAAGTTCTTTGAATTATAGTTAAGAGCAGCCCCATGTAGAGCATATTGACATAATCCGTAAAGCAGTGGCCTTATGTTGTCCTCTTTCCTCCTCCTTTTGTTACTTTGGAATGCTATATATATAGTTGCCTAATGGTTGTTTCTAACTTAGTTTTCTAGTTTTCTTTGACTAGAAGTGTGAACAGCTTCCTTAATGTATAATATTGTTTACTTCCAGCCATATATAGTAGTGTAGTAATTATCTGCTGGGAGAAAAATATTTTTGGTTGTCTCTAACTTTACAGGCAGATGTTCTACGGATAAATTAATATGTCAGATCCTTATGTTGTTCTGTCATAGTTCCTTTAAATCAGTTTCTTTTATTGAACTCAATATGAAAACTTCTTTTGATTGAATTGTACTTTAAACATTAGATTTATGTGATGTCTTCCAGAGAGAAAAATCTATAAAAACCAAATAATCTGTGTTTTCTGTATGGATACCACTCTCTTTTTTTCTCAGTACGTGCACACACACACACACACACAGAGTCTTCGAACTTATGACCACATCTGGGACTGGAACTTTTGTTGCTAGATGAGGTGGCAATTGAGACTTTTTATGCCATGGTTGTTAAACGAATCACCACTGTCATTAAGTGAATCATGTGGTCATTAGGGGAATCTGGCTTTGCCCATTGACTTTACTTATTGGAAGCTAGCTGGGAAGGTTGCAAGTGTCAATCACATGACCCCCCCAGGATGCTGCTGCTGTCGTAAATACAAAGTTGCCAAGTGACTGAATTTTGATCACCTGACCCCAGGGACACTGCGATAATTGTAAATGGGAGGACCAATCCTAAATTACTTTTTTTCAGTGCCATCATAAGTTGTAGTCGTCACTAAATGAATGGTCATTAGTCGAGAACTGACTGTATGTATATATAAATGGGAAACACGGAGACAATGTCAAAGCCTAGGCAATTTCAAGCACATTGCATATATGACCAAATTATTAACTGTACCCTAAATTTTAATGAGATCTGACTTTGATTAATAGATATTCTTCTTTTGCCTTGCTTGCAGTTTTAATTAGTCTTTTTAAAATTAAACTTATTAATGAAACAAAAAGATTGAATCCCTTTAAACTGAGCTCCCTGCCTGAATTCTTGTCATGTATTCTTGCTTTTATCATGATCCTGTATGACACCTTTAAAAATGAACTAATTATCATCCAAGCTTTATTTTATTAATATTGATTTGAATTTATGTATTTTATTTTTAAGACTCTCCAACAACTTGGAAAACACGTAAGAGAATGAGCGTGCTGCTAATTGAAGCTTTTTATGGAGGTTCACATAAGCAGCTCATGGACCTTCTCCAAGAAGAAATAAGAAACTGTGTCCTTTTTACTCTTCCAGCAAAGAAATGGCACTGGAGGGCAAGGACTGCAGCTCCCTACTTCATGCAGAATGTACCAGCCAGTGCTGATTACAGGTAAAGAGAGCTATGAACACCTTTCTAAAGCTAAATGTGGAGTTTCAGATTGAGTCATAACACAATTCAGTAGTTTCTGAGGTCACCCAGAGACAACATCCTGGTTAAAAGATTGACAGGCCCAGTAGTTCCGAGAATGTCTTCAGTTTCAGTCTTCAGGTACTTGATTGAAGAACATTTCACAGCAAGATTGTGAATAAAATGCAGAATAAAATACAGGAACTTTGAAGCAGAGATGATTGATGGCTGTGCTCTTAGGGCAGGGATGGTGAACCATGGCCCTTTTATGACTTGCAGTCTTCAACTCCCAGAATTCTTGAACCAGTCTTGACTTAGTAACAGACTTGTTTTTTGTCCAAGCAGCAGAATTTCTTTTAGTCTTCAACATCACCTTGGCATCAAAGAAATCACTTTTATCTGAGACATAACAAGCAGTGTAAGGTCAGGTAATATATCGAGAGAACCAAAAGGGAGGATTCCCATACGCCAGTAAAACATGTTTTATTGTTGACCCAATGCATTTTGAAGTTAATCTTTTATTAAGGGCACAGTGTTTGCACTGGTCAATTTTAATTAAATGAAATGCCTTTCTAGAAATAGAAAGATTTTGCTATCCTGCAAAGGCTGTGAAGAGGTGACCGGAGGGAAACTCTAGATCTAGGTCTATCGATCCAAGTGTCTCCAATGACCCTGCTAAGTACCCTGCTAAGGTATATTTCTGTTGGTGTTGGGCTACACAGATGGACCTCTAAAGATAATCTTTGTAGATGGCTTGGCTCATTTACTAACAATAAAGACTTAAAGACTTCCAGCAAAAGTCTTTTTGCTGAGCACATTGTAAGCCGCCCTGAGTCTCCGGAGAAGGGCGGCATATAAATCAAATTAAAAAAAAAAAAAAAAAGAGGCCAGAAAGCAAAAGGAAATGTGATGGAGTTCCTTCTAACCAATCAGATCCCATCTAACAATTCTGTTTGGAACATATCATTAAGTCTAAAGCCAGATTAGAATAGATTTTGAAGTATCCGTATCTCTAGGAAAACCTCTATCTGGGTTTTGTGTTCAAACAATTTCCCCCAGTATACTAAATATTCTCTTAATACTATGTTAGCTCAAAACAAGTCAATGTTAATAAACTGAGAGTTAAGATAAAGCAATCTATTACCCTATTACTTGAATAGGGAAGATAACTTCTCCTATTAGGCAGAATTAGATAATGGTTTTCAGGCAGCAGATATTGGGGTCAAAATGGCAATAGTAGCAAAACATTTGGAGGACAAAGTTATATCTACCATGCTGCTTGCTCGGTTCTGCCTAAAGTAATGCATTGCCCCTATGGTGGTGGCTGCCTCTGTACCAGTGTTGAAAGAAGATTCATCTATTAAGTATGATCAGCTGCTCTACATGGAATATGACAAAGAAAATATTTAGTCCTTCTTCTCAAGCAACAAAATTCCATTGGCTGGTGCTGTGGATAATTATGCTTTTCATGTACATTGCTTGTAAGATTTGAGACCCAAGGAATAGACTCATTTTATCCCAGAATTTTGGCTTTTGCCTCTGGTGAGTTCAATTTAGCTTGAAGAGTTACCATTTTTAACTCTTCCTTTAAATAATCAGCCTACCTATGCATGTCCAAAGCATGATTTCTAAACTTTAGGTGACCATATGTTTCAACTGATGGACTTTTTGTATTATGTTTTATGTCTTCATCTCCCATTACTAAATATTTTCAGTTTTTATTTGTAATGTATATCAGACTTTTCACTGCCCAATAAATCTGGCTGAGAAGAAAATGAACCCTTTTACTATTTAGGACATCTGTGTATGTATTGATTTTTGAAATTTATTTATTAGAACATATTTTATATACTTCTCAGATAAAGACTCCCAGAGTTGCTTCCTAGCTTTATAGTTTCAGCATGGAAAGACACAACACAAAAAGAATAATAAATTGGGAAGAAGAAGGAAAACTCAGATGCTAAGTTCTTGAAAGTTATAATTTATTCCTTTTTTATCCCTTCCCTTGCATGAAACACAGTCCAATGGAGGGGGGGAGTTATTTTATTTCCTAACAACTCTAAGGAACAACATGCTTTGCAACAAGAACTACCAGTGAATTAAGCCTCAGCAAAGTTCCACTATTATAGCAATAGCACTTAGACTTATATACCACTTCATGGTGCTTTACAGCCCTTTCTAAGCGGTTTACAGAGTCAGCCTATTGCCCCCAACAATCTGGGTCCTCATTTTACTGACTTCGGAAGGATGGAAGGCTGAGTCAATCTTGAGCCACTCAGGATCGAACTCCTGGAGTGAGCAGTATCCTTCTAAGTCAATGCTGTATTTTGTTCCTCTTACAAGATGCATGCAACAACAACAATACATTTTATTGATTAGTTGTCTGACCATATGAAAAACCTATAAAACCAATACAGAGAAAAATAGCAGGACATATTCACAATAAATTGTCATCCTGTCCCTTACAGTTAGCATACAAAGAAAGAAAGCAAAGCAGAAAGTCATTTTTTTTTTCATTTATTGGAAACACAGTTACTGAGCAAGCTAATAACTAACCACAATTTTCAATCCTGCATTTAATTAGCTTTCTTAAGCAACAGTTTTTGAAACTGATGATGTTTTTCTGTTTTATTTTATTTTATTTTTTGATACTTGTATTTGCTTCCCAAATAACTCTTATTTCTCTGTGATGAGATCAATAATATATTGGTTGTCCAAGTTTGAGATTAATTATTTTGTGATCTAGGCTTCTCAATTTTGCTTCTAATTCTAAGAGTTGAAAGAGTTTTTGGTTAGGTCACTTTTTGCATGTGTGAAGCAGAATAAGACTCTTTATTTAAAATGCAAAGTGCCTGTTCCCTGAGTATTCTTTAGTTCTTCTAATGTCATATAAGCTGCCAAATATATATATTAAGAAGGAGGTGATTAAGTGAGGATTTTGATTTGCTTGGCTTTTGAAACTATTCTGTTTTCTTGGACTATGTATGACATAAGATTATGCATTTTTTCCTACATCACAACCCTCCAACGTGTTGCAGTGTTATCTCAGTTCCTTCAAGTTCAGCAGCCCAAGCTGTCCAGAGCTAGCTGCTTTAAGCTAATCAGACATATCTCATAGGCATACACCTCATTAGTTTACTGTACAGTTACCGTGACCTAAGATAACTTAATCCCAATTTGTTAAATAACCTGTATTTTAAAAGAAAGTTCTAGAACCTTGTAAACTTATTTGAAATTACCAAGCTTGCAATCTGTCATGCAGTTCTGTTCAATATAGCACTCAGAAACATGGACAAATAAAATAAAATAAAATCCACATTTAACCAGTTCAACATTATGAAGAACTAATGATACTGCTTTTTATTTTGATATTGATAATAGACAAGATAACATAGTTTTGTGTTGGTGTTGTTTTATAAGCATGTGGTTGTGGTAGTCCATCTGCAATTAAAACATTGAAGGTCCCATTAATTTTGGGGGAAGAACTAAGCATCTGTTTTATATTTGCTTATATAGGTCTGTAGGTCTTCCATGAGGTAATCTTTGCTTGATCACATGTGTTGGTGGTGGTGGTGCTGGTGATAATTACCAATAATAAATGCTTGGGCTATGCCTGCTTTTTAGTTCTGGGCTTTAACTGCCTTTGTGATGAGCTTTTTTTATTCATCGGTAATTCTGGAGTATGTAATAGCGAGCTTCCTAAAGTCCTTAATTGGGATGACATACAAACTTCAGTAACTAAGCAAATAAATAAAAACATAGCTGTTTGATTTCAATTCCAGAAAGGTGCTTTGGGACATATATAAGTGAAAATGTAGCACCTGTTTGCAGCAGTTTAAAGTAGCACTGCACAGACCTAATGAATGGAATATAAGTAGTTCTAGACTTACAACCAAAATTGGTACCAAAACTTCCTTCGTTAAGGAAGGCAGATATTAAGTGAGTCACACACAAGTTTACATTTTTTTAAAAAATTGCATGCTCTGGTATCCTGGCTTCTGCTGTGTTTCTAATACGGTGTCATCATTTGAAAGTGGAGTTATATCCCTAGTTTCATGTTGGGCCAGCTTTACATAATTCTGTTTTTTTTTTAAAAATACAAAATAGCTTTTCTCTTTTCTTCTATCTTTGGCCAAGTAAGAACATCCTCAGTTTGGAGACAATTAGATTCTCATCATTTTCAACATATGTAGATGAAGCTTATTCCTAAATAATCAGGAAAACAGGCTTCTCTTGGTATTGTTAGAAAGTCTTGTTCAACTTCAAAAGAAGAATAGTTTAAAACATAATAAAAATAGACTGGAGTCTAAGCAGAGAGATGCCTTATTAAAATACACATTGAGAAACCCATCTTCAATCTGTTGTTCTTCAGATTTAAATCTTCCCTTAAGCTTAGCACAAATCTTACTATTTGCTGAGCAAAAGAGAATAGGTTTGTTCCTCATATTTTAAATCTCCTGACTTAAAATTACTCATTATTATGTTATAGTGCATAACCTTTTTGCCATCGCGTGCCAGGAGTGTGTGTGTGTGTTGAACGTGTGCATGCTCACATCCATAATTCTCTGCGCCCTGCCCCTGCACATGCATGCGCAACCCCCCCCCCGCCCGTTCCTGGCATGCAATGGCCCTGTAGGCCCGTTTTTATCTCTCACCAGGCTCCAGAACCATTCTAGGAGTCTGGGGAGGGTGAAAACAGTCTTCCACACCCTCCTGGAGGACTTCCGGAGGCCAGAAGCAACCCTTTTGCCAACATCCGGTGAGGATATGCAGTGCGGGTTCCAGACAGATGAGCTGTATTCGAGAATTGGTCTAGCAAATGTTTTGTATTCTCTAGTTAGCAGTACAATATTACCAGAGAAGAAGCTCCACAAGATAAGGAAAAGCTAATCTTTTAGCTTTTTCTTTCTTTTTTTTTAGATTAGGAAAAGCTATGCAAGATTTCAGGAAAATTAATATGTCAAGTCAATGGGAAGAAAACAAGAGATTGAAAATTGCAGTCATGTGACATATTTAACAACAATGTGGGATTTGTTTAATGGTGGCAACCTGAAATGCCAGTATGGCCACCACTAAGTGATACAGTCCCCTGACATTGTATTTCATTACTTAGTGATGGAAATTCCAGTTCCAATTACCATTGTTAACTGAGGTTTACTGAGGATTACCTGTAGGTGCATCTCAACAATAAGAACTCATAATTCAAAGCTCTCCTGATTTTTTGTTTGTTTGTTTTCACTGCCTTCCTAAATATCAGGAAGGAAGGCACCCCTTGAATCTTTTGATGTAGGCTGTCCCAGAGGGTAGGAGCCACCATAGAGATGCATGAACTCCTAGCATAATATTCTTCTTTTTTTAATAGTAATTAAACATTTCAAGTGAAAAGATAAAAATGAATACAAACTAAAACAAAAACAAAATTGAAAGTGCAGAAGAGAATAGAAAGTACATAAGAGAATAAATGGAAAAGAAAAAAATTGTAAAGAAAAAGAAAAGTACATAAAGAAATTACTTTCCTCTTCATCACAAATTTTAAAAAAATCAGTAGTTTATCACCTTCTCTTAAAATTCAACAAAAGATATCTTCTTCCCGTATCTCATCTCTTATCTATCTTATCTTAAAGCCTTGTTGTTCAGTTTTTGTTAGCAAAAGTCCACTAAGGGTTGCCAGAGATGATAATGTATCTATTTGAACATTCATCAAATAAACCAACTTTATATTCCTTCCTTTTAACAGTCTTGATATTTAATTCCTACAAATAATGTCCCAGAACCTGATTTCTGTCAATTTCTTTTATCATAAAAGTCTTCAAAAACCTATCAAGTACATGCCACTTTTCTAAATCTCATAAAGGAAAATTATGCAGTTCATTCTCTTGGATGGTTATTTGCATATTCATTATTTGCTTTTAGCGGAGCTGCCTTCAGTTCACCGTTTCTTCCCAGAAGCCCCTAGATATGTCTCAATTTTCTGAATATCTTGTGGGCTGATATTTAGCATCTCCAACTGTGTGAACTGGAAGAGTAAGTTCTATTTGAAACAACCTTAGTGATATTTGGGCATAAAGCCATAAATGGCTTTATATGTCAAAACCATCACTTTGAATTGAATCCAGAACCCTATAGGTAGTTAGTGCTTAGCTCAGAGGCAAGAGGATGATTGCTGATAATTCCGTGAGCTTGTAGTAGTCTATGTAAAAGGTAACTAGGGTTTGAGGGCCTCTTTATCTTGGAAAGGCATAACTAGCTCATTGTCCATAGATAAGCAAAGACTCTTCTAGGCACATTCTCTGGCTTATCTAACAGTAGCTATGTGTCTGGAGTATCCACTTGTTATTCCATTAGAACAAAAAACATCTCCATCTTCTCCTGATTCAGTTTCAGCTTCGCCCAAGCAGACCCTACACCATTTCTGACAGATTGCAGTCCAGTCTCTTCTTGAAAGCTTCCAGTGATGAAGCTTCCACAACTTCTGAAAGCAAGCTGTTCCATTGATTGATTGCTCTCACTGTCAGAAAATTTCTCCTTATTTCCAGGTTGAATCTCTCCTTGTTCAGTTTCCATCCATTATTCCTTATCTGGCCTTCAGATGCTTTGGAAAATAGATTGACCCCTTCTTTTCTATAGCAGCCCCTCAAATATTGGAACACTGCTATCATGTCTCCCCTGCTCCTTCTCTTCACTAGACAAGCCATGCCCAGTTCCTGCAGCTGTTCATTGTATGTTTTAGCCTCCAGTCCCCTAATCATCTTGGTTGCTCTTCTAGGTCTGTATCCCATTTGTTCATTCCTTGAGCCTTATCTAAAAATTTGCAACTTCCTTTAAGAATTTTGTGCATTGGAATTTCTCTTTGACAACTCAACATCTCGAAGATGAAAAGAAATAATGGTCTTAAGGTAGTGGGCAATGTTCTCTAATAGTTTTATTGTCTCCTGAGTAGGTAGTTCCAATGGATGGTAATGGGCAAAGAGTAAACTGTTCAGTAGTTGCTCTGTTGAGAGGGGGTACCTTCCCTTACTTTTTAACATTTTTAACAAAGCTCCACCAGAATAAAGAATTCATCCATATGGGGTGAGGTATATCACCAGTATATTAATAGTATCCTAATATATTGAGAAAGTGCAGAGAATATGTATACACCAAAGAATGAGTGCTGAAGGTTATTGTGATGTTGAAAAATAGTTATAATAGTTTATTTTAATATCTAGCCATGAATCTTGATTATCTGAAAATAAGTGAACCTTCGAACAACATAGAAATAAAATAAATGCAAGACAGTTTAAAAGAATAAAGTACAGCAACTGAAAGTAATAAATGTAGAAACACTGAGTAGTAATGCATGATTTCATTACATTTTATGGCTGAGTAAATACCTATATACATTATGGCACATGTAATGCATTTAACGAAAAACATAACAATTCCCTAGAATCTTTCAAAATCTAAGAAACAAATCTTCTGAAGTCTGAAAAATAAAAATCACAAAGCCTTCATTTTCTTATTAAGACAGTTTTTTTAAAAAAATAATCAACAAAACTTTCCCATGTCATCAGTATAAATATATAAGAGTTGTAAGTTGTAGCTCCAGTAGTTGCTTGATTATCAGAGTAGGAAACCCAGAAATAGGTTTAATGAGCTAGGAGTATATATGCTATTTCAAATGGTTCTTAATATCATTTATGCTCAGAGACATGTAACAAAAGGCTCTCATCAGTATGCAGTGATTCTTTAAATTACTCAATTTAATATTGATGCTGATATGACTAAGTGGACACAGTTCTCAGACCTAATAAAGAAATACCTTTAACTAATAGTCTCCATCCAATATGAATTATGACAAGGAGGAAAACCATAAGAAACTTCTCTGAATGATCCAACACGATTTAAACTCAGTTGGGATAGATGCAAGCAATTGTGATGTTGTGATTTATTGAGTTATTCTTGTAATATGCTTCTGCCCCTGCCCCCAATAAGCTAGTAATCTAGCCAGATCCTTAGATCTGTATTATAGGCAGAATTCACTTCTACACAGCACCTATAATTTAGGGATAAGAGGACCATGCTTAATCACACCAAATATATATATTGACATTATAATCTTTCTAATGTTATCAAGATATTCTTTTTTGATTATCCCTATATTATCTAATACATGAATGGTGAAGACATCAATCAACCTTCTCTGCCTGTATTTCCTTGCCAGGTGGCAAATGTGTTCTTAAAATATTTTTGTACCTTGTTAGATTTCCAGGGTGAAATCTTCTTATTTTTTTGACCCAAACATCTTAGAGTCAATCTCTGTGGTTATACCATTTTTTTCTTAATTTCAAATGTGTGAATAAAGAAAATTCTAGCATAACAGGAAGTTTCTTCTGCTTTGTAATGTTTATGAAGTTTGCATTGCCAATAAGTTTTGCTTTCCATTCATAGTTTTGCACTGATTTGCCCTGAACTCCAGTTAGAATGGGTTATTCCTAACTTACAGTAATTACCGTAAAGTTTTTTGGAGTTATACTTTGTTGTGAAATAAATGTGCACACTGTACAAATGGAACAACAAACCTTGAAGGGGAAATGTGTATGGGAGGTTACATAGGAAAAAAATGTAAAGAAACCTTGTCATATTTTAACTGAAAAGCTACCATCTGCCAACATTTTTATTAAACACAAAGCATATTAATTCAAAGTGAATTTTAAGTTTATATTGAAGTCTTCCTGAATATTTTTCAGGTTTCTTACTTGTTACCCCTCCCCTCCCCAATGCAGAATTATTGGGCAGAATTGGGCAGAAATCTCTAAATCACCAGATTGTGTGACAGTATTATTATGCATCAGACAAAATTGACCAAGGTTGTTCTTATATGTAATCATATTATTATCACGTTCTTTAGATAAGAATGGAGTACTGTTGACGCACTACTGCCCTGTTTCTGAATCTCCTTGGTAGATTGGAAAGATGGCATTGGAAGGATCAAGGTTTACTGTTTTAAGACTTCTGATATCCATGATTCTCATGGATCAGCAGTTTTCATTGTACATCTAGAGAAGAAACAGATAAATGTAAGTTTACATTGGCCTTTAAACGCAGTAGGAGTCAGCAACCTAATAGGACGGTTCACATCTCAAGACAGATTTGAGTTGATTATCTTTGTTGTTAATAATTTCTAAATAAAACATTCATTTGCTGGCTGCTGTAGTTGAGACCCCATTTTGAATTACCTTCTCTGGAAAAGTCTGGGAATGGCACATCTCAAAGATTTTCCAATACCAGCCTCGTCCAATTGTCTGGGAAGTGGTGACTTCACCAGAAAAGGTATAGTAGATGTGTAAATGGCATTTAGATTAAAATTGACATTAACTACTCTTCTTATCTCATTAAACCTGGACTTTTTATTGCTGGGGAAAACATACATGTAAAAAGTACCTTTGAGATAGATGCAAGCTAAACAATACTTTAACTAGTTTCTGGACAGTTCATTGTTTCCATTTCTTTTCAATTTTTCTTCTTAGTGATGGGATTTTTTTAAAAAACCACTGATAGGTATACAGGTAGTCCTTGATTTACAGTCTTTTTTCAGAAACTGTCTGAAGTTACAACACCACCAAAAAAGTGACTTATGACTGTTTGTCACACGATCGTTGCAGCATCCTCATGGTCACATGATTAAAATTCGGACACTTGCCAACTGATACGTGTTTCTCATAGTTTCAGTGTCTCAGGGTCATGTGAGACCACCTTTTGTGACCTTCTGACAAGCAAAGACAATAGGGAAGCCCGATTCACTTTATAACTATGTTACTAACTGACAAATGCAGTAATTCACTTAACAACTGTGACAAGAAAGGTCATAAAACAAGGCAAAACTAACTTAACAACTGTTTTGCTTAGCAATGGAAATTTTGGACTCAGTTGTGGTAATAAATTGAGGACTATCTCTATCAGATTTGGCTGATCATTGGATCCTAGATCCTAGATCCAAGTAAGCAGAGTCACTAGGAGCAGATTTTTGTTATTTTTTTGTGATAGGTCTAAACCATTTTAAAATTCTGGGCTCCCATGAATCTCGAATGCTGACCAATGTCCAAGGCCCTGCAAAGGCTGTTGCCACAGCATCTCTGCAAAGACAATTATGTCATCAATGTAAATAGATGAGGATGGGAGGAATTTGGATATTGCGGTCAGAATCAGATCATCATCTTCGGGAGTAGGGAGATTGTGGGAATGAAACAGATTGTGTGGCCTGACCTATACAGTTTCTGGCCATTTGGGAATGGCTTTAGAATCTTTGTAGTCCAAAACCCAATAAGTCACCTATTTGCCAACCCTTGGATTAACTACACTAGGTGCCCTGGTGACTTTATTATCTGTAATTACTGGATTCAGAATGAAAATTAAATTGTATAATGAGTCTATTTAAAGCTGTTACAGGATTTTTTTAAAAGGATAAGGATAAGGATAATTTTATTTCTATACTGCCCCTCTCCCGAAGGACTCGGGGCAGTGTACAGCCAGGTAAAAACACAATACAAATATCACAATTTAAATTTAAAAATTATTAAAAGTATTACGTTTAAGGCCAGTTAACTAAAAACCCAAAAATTTAAGAACTCCGAATTTAAAACTCAATTATGAAGCTAGCCCTGCCTGTCGGAAGAGCAGGGTCTTAAGAGCACAATGGAAAACTCGGAGGTCAGAGATCTTGCATATGTCCGGAGGCAGTTCATTCCAAAGGGCAGGGCTCCACAGAGAAGGCTCTCCCCCGGGTGTCGCCAGCCGATATAATTTGGCCGACGGGACCCTGAGGAGTCCCTCTCTGTGGGAGCGGACTGGTCGGTGGGAGGCTATCGGTGGCAGAAGGCGGTCTCGTAGGTACCCAGGTCCTGAGCCATGGAGCGCTTTAAAGGTGGTAACCAACACCTTGAATCGCACCCGGAAGACCACTGGGAGCCAGTGCAGCTCGCGCAGGAGAGGTGTAACATGGGCGCAATGAGTTGTACCCATAATTACCTGCGCAGCCGCATTCTGGACCAGTTGGAGCCTCGAGTGCTCTTCAAGGGGAGCCCCATGTAGAGAGCATTACAGTAGTCCAGCCGGGAGGTAACAAGGGTGTGAGTGACTGTGCACAAGGCGTCCCGGTCCAGAAAGGGACTCAACTCGTGAATCAGGCGAACCTGATAGAAAGCCCCCCTGGCCACGGCCGTCATATGCTCTTCTAAAGATAGCCGTGCATCCAGGAGGACGCCCAGATTGCGAGCCCTCTCTGTGGGGGATAGAGATTCACCCCCTATAGACAGCGATAGCGTCAGCTGACTATACCGGGACGCGGGTAGCCACAGCCACTCGGACTTGGAAGGGTTGAGTCTGAGCTTATTTCTTCCCATCCAGACCCGTACGGCCTCCAGGCAGTGGGACATCACGTCAAGGGCATCATTGAAGTGGCCTGGGGTGGAGATGTACAGCTGAGTGTCATCAGCGTACTGATGTACCCTCACCCCAAAACCACGGATGATCTCACCCAGCGGCTTCACATAAATGTTGAACAGAAGGGGCGAGAGGACCGACCCTTGCGGCACCCCCCAAGTGAGGCGCCTCGAGGTCGACCTCTGCCCCCCTGCCAACACAAACTGCGAGCGGTCGGAGAGGAAGGAGGAGAACCACCGCAACACGGTGCCTCCTATTCCTAACCCCCTCAACCGCTGCAGCATGATACCATGGTCGATGGTATCAAAAGCCGCTGAGAGATCTAATAGGACCAGAACAGAGGAACAACCTCTGTCCCGAGCCCTCCAGAGATCATCCACCAATGCGACCAGTGCCGTTTCCGTACTGTACCCTTGTCTGAAGCCCAACTGGTAAGGGTCCAGATAGACAGCTTCATCCAAGTACTGGGGGAGCTGTCGTGCCACCACACTCTCAACAACCTTCGCCACAAAGCGAAGGTTGGAGACCGGACAATAATTTGCTAATACAGCCGGGTCCAGGGAAGGCTTCTTGAGGAGGGGCCTCACCATCGCCTCCTTCAAGGCAGCAGGAAAGGTCCCCTCACTCAGAGAAGCATTTATAATCCCCTGGATCCAGCCTCGTGTAACCTCTTGGGAGGCCAGTACCAACCAGGAGGGACATGGGTCCAATAAACATGTGGCAGCACTAAGCCTACCCAGAATCCTATCCACGTCCTCGGGAGCCACAGGGTCAAACTCTTCCCAGATAATGTTCTCAAGACCTTCCCCCATCTCCCCCCCTGGACTCACCCAGTCGGAGTCCAAGCCTTCCCGAATCCGAGCGACTTTATTATGCAGGAACTGCACAAACTCCTCAGCTCAACCCTGCAAGGGGTCTTCCCATGCTCCCCCCCGAAGAAGGGAATGGGTCACCCTAAACAGAGCGGCTGGGCGGTTCTCTGCAGATGCGATAAGAGCGGAAAAATAGTTAAATTTTGCTGCTTTTATCGCCACTAGCTAGGTCTTGATATAAGACCTCACCAGTGTTCGGTCAGATTCAGATTGACTAGTCCTCCAGACACTCTCTAGGCGTCTTTTCCGACGTTTCATCTCTCTCAGCTCCTCGGAGAACCAAGGAGCCAATTGAGATCGACATCGGATCAGAGGCCGCAAAGGCACGACGCGGTCTAAAGCCCCGGCGGCTGCCCTATCCCAGGCGGCCACCAGGTCTTCAGTCGAGTCGCGTGCCAGAGTCTCAGGAAATGGCCCAAGCTCCATCAGGAACCTATCAGGGTCCATCAGGCGCCTGGGACAGAACCACCTGGTCGGTTCCGTCTCCCTGCGGCGAGGGGAAGCGGCTCGAAAGTCTAAGTGAAGGAGGGAATGATCTGTCCATGACAAGGGCTTAATATCTATATCCCCTATTCCTAGATCATTCAACCACTGACCAGAGACAAAAATCAAGTCCAGAGTGTGTCCTCCTGTGTGAGTGGGGCCTTGAACTAACTGGGTCAGGTCCATGGTCGTCATGGAAGCCATGAACTCCCTAGCTGCCTCCGACGTCTCACCGACGGATGGCAGGTTGAAATCTCCCATGACAACAAGTCAGGGTATCCACCGCCACCCCAGCAATAACATCAAGCAGCTCGGGTAGGGCTGCCGCCACGTGGCAGGGAGCCAGGTACGTAGTCAGCAAGCCCATCTGCACCCCACGACCCCACTTCACAAAGAGGGACTCACATCCGTCTATCTGAGGAACAGTGGCCTCCCTCGGGCAAAGGATTTGCCAAGAGTATCTCTACTTGCTCATTCATTTCTAAACTGTACTGAGGGAAGTTTGCAGTAGTTTGAGATTTTTTTTGAGTTCGCACGATAATATAAAATTTTCTAACTTATTTATTTGTTGGGACAATAATTGCACAGTATGACTGGGTTGCTATCGGCTACGGTTCAATTTCTACATTACTGAAGTGTACCTAAAATGCATATTGATATGATTGGAATATTCATCAGTCTCTTATCATGATTAATAGTATTACTCACAATCCCTCAATTTGTGTAGTTAATTCATGAATTATCTCTATATGATGAGGAAAAATAGTCCCCCATCTTTGGTTAAGTATTCTGATGTATATGTATATTTTAGCAGACTATATAATATTACCCAAAATTCACAAATTAAAAATATTGAAGAAGTAGAAACTTATTTTTAAATGATTTTCAAGAAAAGTCAAAATGAGACCCTTGCACTTTGGAACTAAATTTTATTGATGTATAAATGTACACCTAAAGGAACTTGTTTATCTTAAAAAATACGTACAAAACTAAAGTGATTTAATACACAGGTTTTTAAAATCAGAGTATATTCTACCTTAAATTTATTTTGCTTTCCAGAAAATACGGAGTTCTGAATTCATCATATTAGGAATATATTTGTCCTGTATAATTAGAGATGTTATCTCAATAAACTGATACGGCATTAAACAACTGATCTCCATTGAGAATATTGAAAAACCAAGAAATCTTCCTCCTTTGATTTCTCTCTCTTTCTCTCCTATCCACACACATGCGCGCGCGCGCACACACACACACACACACACACGAACAAGGAAGCCAGAATGAAGCTAAAATTTGCCTCAGGTCTTAGTATCATGTTAGATATTTCAACAAAGTAATCCATGTTCTGACTGCATACCTTAGTGCTGTCTTAGTAAGTTGGTGCCTTTTGCAGCCATAAGGGTTTTTCTGCATATAGCTCCATCAGTTAAAATAATGGCTTTTCTCTTGTAAAAGTGTAATAAGCATACCGTTAGTCTTTTAAAATACAATTGTCAATTTTTAAGAGATAAATATATTTTGAGTATTTACCCAGAAGGTCTTTAAAGGAGTAGAGTCTGGTAGAAATAAAAGTCTTTTATTCATGTGAACAGTTACCTGAGGTGGTGGTATAAAATGTAATATGTTAACATTTCTTAAAAAAAAATACTATAAGAACTATGAAAATCACACACCCAACATTTCTCTATGACTTTTAACCCATTGGTATGTAGTTCGGCTTCTTAGTTTCTAATCATTGTTTGTTATTTTTAGCAAGCTACTTTTTTGCTGCGGTCCAGTGAGAATGATGCATACCATTAGCTAAAAGCTTTTTGGTTATATTATTACTATTGTTACTATATTATTATTATTGTTGTTATTAACTTGTATGTCAATGTTTAACACCACTCTTCTTTTTTGGTCTTTTTAATTTGTAAATGGTATACCCTGACAATGCAGTTTTTCAAAAAAGTGTTTATGAATAAAATTTATTTTTTAAAAAACCCATACCATTTCAGATCGTGCAGATCCTTCCCAGTTTTTCTTGATATTTAACCATTTAGTGTGATGTACAATTCTTCCATATCATTTTATTAAGCTTCTATTGGCCTAATGCAAATATTGCCTTAAAAAAGGGGTTTAGTTTTTTTCTTTCTCAAAGGCAAATGGCTGTGTTTGGTATTTAGGCTAAGGTGACCAGACGTCCCGCTTTTGGCGGGACAGTCCCGCTTTTTAGCAATTTGTCCCGCGTCCCGCGGCGTTTCAAAAAAGTCCCGATTTTTCATTCTGCCTCCTCAGTCCCGCTGCCTCTTGAGCCCCAGCTGATGGCTAGAAGAAAAAAAAACTGTTTAAACTCTTGCCCGGGGCTTCAAAGGGCCGCCCTACAGGCAATCAGTGTAGCAGTTTTTTTTTCCCCTAGCTAAGCTGCAGAAACGAAACCGAAACCAGGATCTTTGGTGCAACGTGACAAAATGAGGCAGAGAGATTTATTTTTATTTTTATTTTTCCTCCCCAAAAAAGGTAGGTGAAAAACTGCAAACAATGGGAAATTTAGGAGGAGAGTTCAAGATTTTAAAACACAAAAGAAAAAAAAGCTGTATTTAACTAGGGAATTGTAATAATTGAATTGAGATACTATTAATTGTATATTGTGTTGAAAGCAGAAATGGTTAAGTTGTGGTTCAGAGGAATATATGGGGGAAATGATTTGGTTTATTATTATTGGTAAATATAATTAATTGATTTGTAAGAAATTGGATTGCATGGAAATAATTGGAATATTCATGTTCATATTGATTAATATACAAAAAAGATAGTTTTATAACTAATTGATTTATATTAAAATGTTGAATTTGTATTAAACAACTGTATTACATAATTACATAATTAAACAATGTGAGGATGGATATAAAAATAGATGACAATGGAAAGGGGTATAATATAGAATAGAAGGGAAAAATTGAATTTGATTAAGATTAGAGATGAGGATGAAGGGTAATATTGGTTTTTTAAAAAAAATAGATGAGGAATAAATATGGCAAAAAGGAAATATAGAAATTGTAAATTTAATTGAAGTGACTAAACACTGTTTAAATTTGTGAACCGGCCAAATACTCTGTTCAAAGAAAATAAATTGTATGTTTGTATGTGTGTTTCTAATTACTGCTATTTATTCATATTTGTTCTCTTTTATTCTTTAAAGTTTAACCATTCATTCTTTATCTTAATATCTTTATATTTGTTTGGGGTTGGCTTTCTTCCCTTTCATCTTTTTTATTGTACAGCAATCTTTCTCCTCAAACCTACCACTTCTCTCTTTTCTTTTCTTCTTACTTTCTCTTCCCCCCCTCTTCTTCTCCTCCCTACTTCCTCTTCCTTTCTCCTTCTCCTCTCTTCCTCCCCCTCTTACCCTCACTCCTACTCTAAATTCCCTTCCCTTCCTTCATCCCTCTCTATTGCTGTATCCTTTTATGCATATGGACTACTCAGAGGGCTGAAAAAGTTATTTTTGACTGGTCCTCGCACTTTTGACCAGTCATCGAACTTACAACTGTCCTCACATTTTACATTTTTGCCCTATCTTGTCATCATGGTGAAGAGAAGCAGTTGTGAAATGAGTGACATGGTTGTTAAGAATGCTGCACGGGCATAAATGTGAGGATGGTCATAAGTGTGAGGACCAGTCAAAAGTGCGAGGACCTGTCAGAAATGATTTTTTCAGCCCTTTGGTTAGTCCTTTTGTGCATATGGACTACTCAGAGGGCTGAAAAAGTTATTTTTGACTGGTCCTCACACTTTTGACCAGTCCTCGAACTTACGACTGTCCTCACATTTTACGTTTTTGCCCTATCTTGTCACTATGGTGAAGAGAAGCAGTTGTGAAATGAGTGACATGGTTGTTAAGAATACTGCACGGGCATAAATGTGAGGATGGTCATAAGTGTGAGGACCAGTCAAAAGTGTGAGGACCTGTCAGAAATGACTTTGCAGCCCTCTGAGTAGTCCCTATACACATAGCCACGCCCACCCAGTCACATGGCCTCCAAGCCACGCCCACAATGGTGTCCTTCTTACCAATGTTAAAATCTGTTCACCTTACCCTATACACATAGCCATGGCCACCCGGTCACATGACCAGCTAGCCACGCCCACCCAGTCACATGACCAGCTAGCCACGCCCACAAAATAAGCCACGCCCACAATGTCCCTCTTTACCAATGTTAAAATCTGGTCACCTTAATTTAGGCACAAAAAGAGAGCATGCGCATTTAAATTGCTACTGTTTGATCTCATAATACTTTTATGTTTGAGAGATTTTCCCTGACTTCATTTCCACTATCATGGAATAGGAAAAAAAAAAAAACCAAAATGAAGAATTTAGAGTTTGGGATACGTCTACAGGTAGTCCTTGACTTAAAACCACAATTAAGCCCAACATTTCTGTTGTTAAGTGGGACATTTGTTCAGTGAATTTTGCCCCATTTTAGACCTTTTTTGCCACAGTTGTTAAGTGAAGCAGTGCAGTTGATTAGTTAATGACCTGGTTGTTAAGTGAACCTGGCTTCCTCCTTGACTTTGCTTATCAGAAGGTTGCAAAAGGGGATCATGTGATCCTGGGTCACTGTGACCGTCATAAATATAAACCAGTTGCCAAGCTTCTGAATTGTGATCACATGATCATGGGGATGCTGCAAAGGTTGTAACTGTGAAAAAACAATCATAAGTCACTTTTTTTAGTGCCAATGTAACATTGAACGGTGACTAAATGAACTGTTGTAAGCCAAGGACTACCTGTATTCTAATCTAATAGCATTAATAAAATTATTCTATACTGTACATTAACACTTAAGTGCATTTTTTTCGGTGAGGAATTTTTTTTTTGCAGTTCCTTGTCTTCTAGGGACTGAATTTTAAAGTATTAACTATGCATTGTTAAAAAATGTTCCTAGCATGGACTCCTATTGAAAGGTGAAAAAATATTAGTGACATATCACTTTATAAAGTGACAAGATGTCCTGCTTTTTAATTGAAATCTTACCTCTAGAGTTCGTAGAGAGCAGATAATAAAATTTTATCTCAGGTGTAAGTGCACATCCCAAAGTCAAGAATGTAATGGCTGGAATACAAAGTGGTTGGGGCCAGATGTCGCATCTGGAATTTTGGCAACATCGTGCGCACTTATACGAAATGGTTTTTAGGGCGGGCATGCCCACTCATAAAACATTCACTTACCTGAAAGCAAAATAATGAAATTGCTGCAGTTTATATAGCTGGGTAATATTGCAAGTACATCTGGATTGGAAAAACAGGAACTGACAGTTTATTTCAGCGTTGTCCCATCTTTTCTGCTCCAGGCAAGCACTCGGGATGCCTACTAAAATTTAAAATAAAGCAGAACTTGTGAAAGTAAGCAATACGGTGGCAATTAACAGTCAGATAAATACTGAAACCATTAATGTGAAAAGCTGGGCAAAAAAGGAAATGCACGTTTGCAGATCATTTAAACAAGAAGATAGGGCCCATTCACAGATCCAGAAAAGTACATAATATAATCTGGAAGCACTACAAGGTTCAAGCAACTTTGATTGATCCTCTGACAATGGAAACATCCTAGTTAGTTTAACCAGGCAAGATCATAACAGTGTTTATCCTGTATTATATTCAATTCCTCCGTAGGAAACACTCTTAGTTTATCCATCTGAGCTGACTAAACTAGAGCCAGCAGACTGTTCCTCTTCGTTTCTGAATGCCAGAGCAAGGGAAAAGAGATGATCTTATTAGATCATTCTGCTTGCAAAGAGCACGGCTTCACAGTTCCACAGCTCTACAGTGATTCCTTACCTGGATAGCTCAACCTCATTGGTTAGAGATTTACCCAGGCTATTGGGTTCTGGCAGAAAGTGAAGAGGAACTAAAGAGCCTCTTGATGCGGGTGAAGAAGGAGAGTGCAAAAGTTGGCTTGAAACTAAATATTAAGAAAACTAAGATCATGGCATCCGATCCTCTCAATTCCTGGCAAATAGATGGGGAAGAAATGAAGGTAGTGACAGATTTTATTTTCCTAGGCTCCAATATCATTGCAGATGAGAACTGCAGCCAAGAAATTAAAAGGCACTTTCTCCTAGGGAAGAAAGTTATGGCAAATCTAGACAGCATACTAAAAAGCAGAGACATCACCCTGCCAACAAAAGTGCATATAGTCAAGGCTATCGATTTCCCAATTGCAATGTATGGCTGTGGAAATTGGACCATAAGAAAGGCTGAGCGCCAAAGAATTGAGGCCTTTGAACTATGGTGCTGGAGAAGACTCCTGCGAGTCCCTTGGACTGCAAAGCGATCAAACCAGTCAGTCCTAGAGGAGATCAACCCTGACTGCTCTTTAGAAGGCCAGATCCTGAAGATGAAACTCAAATACTTTGGCCACCCAATGAGAAGGAAGGAATCACTGGAGAAGAGCCTAATGCTGGGAAAGATTGAGGGCAAAAGAAGAACGGGACAGTAGAGAATGAGGTGGCTGGATGGAGTCACTGAAGCAGTAGACGTGAGCTTAAATGGACTCCAGAGGATGCTAGAGGACAGGAAGGCCTGGAGGGACGTTATCCATGAGGTCGCAATGGGTTGGACACGACTTCACAACTAACAACAACATTGGGTTCTGGATACTTTAATTTCATTTCACAGGGTCAAAGGTCAAAAATGGTCTATGATTTTCAGGATGGCCCATACACAGGCTTACTCCAGGTCATCATTTGTTTAACCAATGCTAGATGGAAACTTTAGATCTGGTTTTCTTCTTAGAAGAGATAAGACATGTTCTAGGGTGGGAAACATTTTTCTCAGTCTTTTGTTGTGGAGTCCCTGTGACTATGTGATGGATAAGATCCACAGAAATCCATTGGAGGGGGGCATTGGGCAGATTAAGAGGTCTGCTCTGGGTTTCTGATGTGCCCTTTGGACTTTCAGGTGGTGCTTGGGAAAACTTCCCAGTAATTTGGAAGCAGTCCTTTCAGGTGCTACTTGACATCAGAAACATTAAAATGATGAAAAAATCAGTTAGGATTGCTCTCATGTATTTATTTCTTAACTGTTGATCCTTGGGGTTCCCAGTGGTGGGTTGCTACTGGAGAGGGATGAAATGCTCCCGGTTCGGACCGGCTCGGGCGAGTAGGTAGCGATGGTGGCGGGCAGTTCGGAGAACCGGTAGCAAAAATCCCTGCCCCTGCCCCCCATGCCCAGCTGAGCCACGCGATCATCAGAGCCTTTTTTTTCTTTAAAATGGCTCTGACGAGCCAAGCTCTGATGATCCCAGCTGAGTTGCCTGCTAATCAGGCAACTCAGCTTGGATCGCCAGAGCCATGTAAAAGAAAAAAAAAACTTTTTTCCTTTTAAATGGCTCTGACGAGGTAGCAAAAATCCCTCCCCCTCCCCCCCCTCAGCTTGCTTACCTTAGCTGCTGGTCGCAACACCTTGCTGTAATCCCTGCAATCCATTGCATCAGCAAGCAACTGAATCTCCCTGCCTGCAATCAAGCAGGCAGGGAGTTGTGGACTTCAACTCCCAGAATTCCTCAGCCAGCAAAGCAAAGCTGGCTGAGGAATTCTGGGAGTTGAAGTCTACAAGTCTTAAAGTTGCCAAGGTTGGAGACCCCTGTTCTATTGGGTAAGTTTTTTTCCCCTTTGGGAGCTTTAAAAAAATAGTTAATTGGGGTTTTTTTTAGTTGTTCTTTTTTTAGACCTAGCCATTTAAAGTTTAGGAAGTTTTAAATTTAGCTGCTTTTATATAAAAATAAAAATAAAATAAAATAATATTTGTGCAGCTTTCTGAGATTTAGTGTGTTTCTGTAGTGTTTCACTCTACACAAACACACAAAATCTCACAAAGCTTTATGTGGAATTTTGTGTGTGTAAAGTGTGAAAGTTGTTTTTTTGGGCTTTTTGTGGCTGTGTGAGGTTCCTGTTTGTTGCAAGGGCTATTTTGGGTCTAGCACAGCTGCTTTTATATTGTGGGTGAGCCAGTTGTGTTGTGTTGTGTTTTGTAGGTTAAAAAAGGACAAAGAAGTGTACATTGACTTGGCCACGCCCACCTGACCAACCAGCCACGCCCTCCCAGTCACCTTACCACCAAGCCCCGCCCACTAATTAAGCCACGCCCACAGAACCGGTAGCAAAAAATTATAGATTTCACCCCTGCTACCGGATCGGGCAAACCGGTAGTGGCAGCGGCGGGAGGCTCTGCCCGCCCACTCGGACGCTTCTGCGCATGCAAATCAGTAGCGGTGGATTTGGAACCTGCCCCTGGAGTTTCCTTGCCATACTACAGATATTTGGAAGAAGATGCCTAAGCAATGCAAGGAGAAGACAAGAGTAAATTTATTGGAGTAGGGGACACTCTCTTGGGATAGTTGTACTCCCTTCTCAGTAATTTTTTCTCATCAAAAAAATTACATAGTTCTGTCATTGTAGTGTATTGCATTCACTGCGTATTGTTCCATAATTATAGACTCCATTAGGACTGAAATAGTGGATAAATTGCATAAATAAAATAAAAAATAAAAAAAAATTGCAACCAACAATGGATGTTATAGTATTTTTTGTAATGTTTCATAACTCCACCATTTTGCAGAAATCTGCATTTTGTACAATAGATTTGGACATCGTTGTGCCTTTAAATGTTACCATTGAGCTGTCCACTTATAAGAGTTGAAGCTTCAGGCTGTGTTCACCCATCTGGCCCAGGGAGGTGAAGGATCAAGGCTCACTAGGTTTTGCAAGAGAATGGAATTCAGCCTTGGGCAAGGGTAGGAAGGCCACACATCTCTGTCAGAAGAAATTGTTCTGCAGTAAGTCAGTTATCATTAGTGCTCAGGTTTATGCCCCAGAATTATCTGAGGCTGCTGATCTCATGAAGGTTATCACAAAGCTTTTTTTAGAGAGAGTGTGTGTGTATCCTGTTCATTTCATGTTGAAAGACAATGTAAATACAGTATATGATAATCTCTCTCTCTCTCTCTCTCTCTCTCTCTCTCTCTCATTCTCCCACCCTCCCTCTCTCCCCCTCTCTTTCTCCCCCCTCTCTCCAGTTTCGCTATCACTTATGCTACTTATGTAACTTATATTGTTACATTTTACAAATAATACCCTCACACCTTCTGAGGCCCAAATGTGTAATACTGCAAGTTTTAAATTATTTTGAATTTTAAGAGCTTTTGATCTTTAATAAAGAAGATATTTTAAGTGAATAAGGAGTGCAATTCATATAGGCCTACAGAGAGTAAAATATATCTAATTTATGAGATTTAGACCATCTGCAAAATAATTCAAGGACATGGTTATATATTTGCCAGAGATCATGTTAATGCATAACGTTTAAAATCTAAAAATTACAAGCAAGTTTTAGGGATTTTAAAAGCTATTATTTATTGAAATATGTATTGTTCATATAAATTAGGCATAAATAACCTGATATATTTGGATTGTAATCCCCAATATTTCTCATGATGAGATGGGTTTATGAGTTATAAAGCTAAAGATTTGAAAAACCTCACATTAATGCTTACCTGGGATATAAATAAACTATTCCAATTATCCTCCTTAAGGTCTTCCTTATTGATTTATTTTTCTGTCTCTTAACATGGATAGACAAAATATCAAAAATAAATAAATAAATAGAACTGATTAAAAGGACTAATAAAGTTAATAATGTATACTTACTGAAATATTACAATAAGGATACATTAATATAATACAATAATTTACATTACACTCAAATGCACACTCCTGAATTATGAGTAAACTCCACATGGTTGATATCCCCATTCAACATGGGCTACAAGTTATATATGAGAGGTCAGGCTGATAATTAAGCATCTGGAACTGAGGTTGATGAATAGGCAAAATAACAGATGATTGCTGTTACAGAAGCTAAATCTGTGCCTTTGCTTTCATGTATTTATAGCAGGCTACTTCTGGAACAATTCTGTATGGCAGACTAGTTTGAGAAGAAAGTAAAATATGACACAAAATTTACAATAAGAATGAATTATGTATTATATTTATGTAATGTAATACAGTTTGAAGTATGAATAATTCACTAAAAGAAGTAGGAAGTTCGACAGACCTCTTAATAGATGATGAAGTTGACTTAATCAGTAACATTCTAGGTAAGGCCTACTTTGGGAAGTCTCTCAGCAATCATTTGAATGTAATAGTAATAATCATCATCCAACTTTTTGGTCCAGGTACACAATGTGGGTAGTCACAGCACTCCAATTTCTTATATGGCAACGACGGAGAAAGTAGGAACTGCTGCCTCACTGGTTTTAAGTGACTAATAGACTAATAAATAAGGAATTACATAGATGCTTAAGTATTATTAGTCAGAGAACTCAGACTAAAAAGTATAAAAGATCTTGCTATCGAGTCCCTGGTGAAAATATTCCAGGCGAAGCTGGACATAATGTTATTTAGTTGTTACACCATCCTACTAATATATATTTTATACTGCAGTTTATTGAAACACCTAGGTCCTACATATACTTTCGTTGTTGTTGTTGTTGGGGCATTCAAGTCAATGTGGACTCCTGGTGATAATGCTTGGATTAGTCTCTGCAGGTTTCTTAGCACAGTTTCAGAAGTGGTTTGCCCTTGCCTGCTCCTTCCTAGGGTTGAGAGAAGTGACTGGCCTAGGGTCACCCCACTGTCTAGCCTGGTGCCTTAACCACTATACCGAAATCTCTCTCTAATTCCATCTTTATATACTGTAATCAAACCCCACACTATCCATTCTGTTTTGTGTATTTAACTTATATTTATATGTCTACTTGCAAAAACATTCCATCTATGTAGTATTATGACCCTTGGTTGCACAGTGGTTAGAGTGCAGTACTGCACTTTGGCAGTTCAAATCTCATCAGGCTCAAGGTTGACTCAGCCTTCCATCTTTCCAAGGTGGGTAATATGAGGACCCAAATTGTTGGTGGTAATGTAAACCGCTTAGAGAGGGCTGGAAAGCAAGGGAAAGCAGTATATAAGTCTAAGTGCTATTGCTATTATATTTTAGTTAGATTAGGTTTAATTCTCTAGTTTATCAAGATAGCTTGAGCCTTGCGAAGTGCCAACCATACCATTCCATTGAGTATCGCCTTCTACCTGACAGATATTACTTCCCCTTCATCTGATTCATTTATAAAAAAATGTTAATCCACATTTGGCCCAGGACACAAGTTTAATACAATGTGATGAAACAATTTTTTGAGTAACTGCCACGAAATCAATAGCCATTTTGATAATATTAACTTTCCCAAAGAGCCAAATCTACTCCCATTCACCATATATTCAAGCATGATAACATGAATTTTTATTTGCCCCTTCTAATTTCATTTTATATTATGAAGTAGTAGGATACTTGTCTATTTTGAATCAATGCATATTTCTGAATTTTTATTAAGCTGAGTGAAGTGAATGTCTGTGTGCATATCCTTTGATTTTTTTTATTAGGATCAAAGATAGCAATACTAATAAATAAATAAAATATTTTTTGTTATGCTTCTGAATTGTTCATTAGTATTAAGACATAATATGGAGATGGAGAGCCAGCCTTTTGAAAAACACATAATATTAAGGAACTTTTAATTTTTTTAAACAAAAATTGTAAGAGTCTAAAATGGCATGTTTAAAATTATTTTTGCCAAGAGCTATTTTTATCTTTTCCTTCCCTCTTACATGGCAACCTATTTAGGTTGTTGTTTTTTTTTGTTTTTTTTTTGATAGAGAGATTGAAAGCGTGAAAGAGATTCTTTAATCAGATTAGGCTCAAGGAAACTGATAGCTATCCGTTTGGCTCATGTCTTCTGCTGCTGTTCTTATTTAGTTACAAGACAGTTGCAGACTTAAAATCTTTTAAAACGCATTTGCTCAAATTACAGAACAAGTACAGATTATACTTTATAAGATGCATATTTCTGAGCTAATACAGACATTGTTTTGGAAAATTATTTGTTTTATAATTATATTGTAAATTAAGAGAAGACCCCATATCTTCAATTATTAATTTTAGTGAAATAATTCTTTTTAACAAAACTAAAACAGAACAATTGATAATGATGAATTTCCTTAAATACAGGATTTTAGTATGATAATATGTTACTTAAGAGTGTTTACATGTTTATTTCCTCCCCTAATGTTTGTACAATATATCATATACAAGGAAACCAAGTAACAGGAAAAATGTAATTGTCTCCCTCTGTATGAAAGAGCTGGGTGGCATAGAAATGTGAAAAATAAATTAAAAAATAAACTTTTAACCATTATTTATGCTGAAAGCTGATCATTCAGCTTGACCAGGTCAGCATAGTCAGGATAAGTGTCTTCTTTGGCCTTGTAAACTAAGAGCATATGGAATCTGTGCAGCACTGGTACCATTCTACATAAATATTATATAGGATTGGCAGTACATCAAACACAAGTTTAGATGCTTCAACATCCCAGTAAAGATACTCTCTAATTTTAGGAATGACTGTGTGAAGAATGTTCACTATTTATATGGGCAACTGGAATCCAAACAGGTGTCATCACAGCATCACACATTACGATTATCACTTTTCCCTCTTGTATGACGACGAGGACGAATATATTTGGTAAAAAGTTTCTGAAAGGTAGCATCTTACAGCACCTGTTATATCAGGGCACTACAGTCCCTGGTAAAATTTGTTAAAATTATATACAATGATGAAATTTAGTTTCTATGAATATTTCAGCATTTTAAGACTTTGATCCATTCTAGGAATATTTCAGCATTCTAGCAGAGCAAGTTTAACTGAAGTAACAATCTGATGTGTGTGATCTTTACATGCTACAGTATTAATAGTATTCTATTATTCACTCAAACTATGTGGAGTATGTTTTACAATGCTTTAGTTTTTCTCACATTACGAACTTTTGTTACTTCCAACTGTTAGGCTTTATATTGCAATATTCGTGGAACTCCCTATAGAGTAATTAAAGTGCTATAAGTAAATCTGTGCTACTTAAATTTAAATGTTTGATTGGATTATGTAAAATTTCTTACGATCTGGTATCAAAAGTGTTGTGCATTGCTGTAATTGCATGGGACTTGTTTGTCAACTACTTTTCTGTGTTAGTGAATTTAAACTTAAACTTTTTTAAAAAAAACAAAAAACAAAAATGTTTAGGGAATTGAGCTCAAGTAAGCTAAGAAAACCTGTTTTCTCTTGAAACAGTGACTATATGCAATAGGAATACTGCTGTAACACTGGTAGAGTTGGATTGTGTTGTGGTCCACCAGCAGCCTGCGGAGCTGGCAGCAGAGTCGGACAGTGAGGAGGCTGGAGAGGAACATGGGCCAGTCCTGGAATCTGGGCAAGGTTCAGATGAGGGCTCTGCATCGGAGGCAGAGAAAGGGCAGTCTGGGAGGTACGTGTTGCCTCCAGAGCCTCCAGAGTCGGACCTCAGCAAGGCAGAGAAACGGGGGAGCCTGTTCCCAGTGTGCGCATGCGCAGAGCTGCCAGAAGGCAAGAACAGTTTTAAAAAAAGGTCCTCTCATAAGACTTAAAAGAGGAGCAAAGGCACGTGGGCCTTTGCAGGAAGCAACATTGTTAATTCTGTGCAGTTTAAAGTCTGAAGCTCTGTTTGATTCTGGACTCCATGTGGCTTTGCCAATTAGGTCTTTGGCAGCGTGTCAAGGGAAATAAAGATGGGTGATTATCAGTTTTATCCTGAAGGACTCTTTACATTTGGGACTCATCTGTGAATGAACAGAATTCACAGCTGTTAAAATAAAACAGGTTTTTGGGACTACTTGTGTGTTTTACTGACTCAGGAAGCCTAGGTCAGAACAGATTGGTAGAGTTTGATTGGAACACCAAAGTAGAAAAGCATGGGATAAAAATGTAAAATCTCCTTCAAATTATAATGGGTTGTTTTAGTGAAGGTAGTGTGCAGGTTGAGACACCAAAAGAATAAAAACGAAAATAAATTTGAACTTTTCAGATGAGCATGGAACCTTTCAGAGGGAAGGGAGGGAAGGGAAGGTAAGGAAGGAAGGAAGGAGAGGGAGGGAGGGAGGAGGAGTACATTCATTTTTGAAAGAACTCAAAAATAATCTTCAATTCTAGGTAGATTATTATATTACTCTTATTATGGATTAATCTTTTCTAGCTGGAAGCTCTTGAATCAGCAGGTTAATTATGGACCTGTGAAATCTAACATTGAAATATGTGAAAAGGATCATTTAGATTTGGAAACCAGAAAGATCTGAGACAAAGGTACTTTAGCTGAAGTTTACATAGGAAAGAATGACCGAATGTGCCTGTATGCCTGTTAATTCCAGCCATATTTAGACGAACCATTGTATAATAAGAATAAAGTTTAAATTTGGAATATTTATTGTCCCAGACACCTTGATTACTCATAAAGTTTAGTTGAAATGTGGAGGTGTTCAAATGTAATATATTGATATTCCAATACTGTAAAATAAAGTAATCTAAAGCCCAGATGAAATGGAATGTGAGAATGGGTGGAATTCTAGACATATTTGTTGCAAAGAGACCAAGGTACGAGCAAATATATGTACATATACAGAACAAATAGAAATCTAGTTTTTCTTAAAGTTTATGTAGATTCCACTATCTTTTTTTTATACTTTTAATTGAGCCACCATAATGACATGTATAATAATGACTCACCCTACAGCTTTTATTGATCACATTTGATTAAAATATGGTACATTTTCCCTTGGAAAAAAGAATTAGGCAATCAAAGCCATTAGCTTTAATTTTGTCTTAATTTAAGTATAATAAAAGTAGAAAACTAATGTTACCAGAACCCATTTATGGGCTATGAAATACTTGCACTGATAGCAGAGCATGATAGTAGAAACCTGAAAACTATCGATGCAAACCTATAGAAGTCTGATTCTATAGTTAAAATGCATTTTTGATAGTTTGTTTTTAAATTTTATAAAATGTACTATATTTGCCTCGTCCTAATGTAGATCTGTCTCTTTGATCAGTAAGACTCAGCATTGACTTGATGCCACATAATAATAAAAAAAAATCAAAAAGCACTTGCCTTTTAAAATAAAATTGCCTGTCTTTGGTTCAACATTCTTTTTTTTTATTTTTCCTTTTTTAAAAATGCAACCAACTATATATATGTACAACTTTTATCTTTGGTGATGGTGCCGTTATATTAGGAACCCTGACTTAAAATACTTCCTAGCTTATTAAAATCTTTCTGTTGCTTGACAGTCCTTTTTTTTTTTTTACATGGTTGTCGAGGATTGTTGAAGTTTAAATGACTCAAGACATATCATACAAATCATCCTTACTCTGTTCATGTACAGTGGCTGATTGAGAGGCCGTATGTATGGCTTATGGGCCAACCACATGAAAAGAGTAATTTAAAGGCCAGATGAGCTAAAGCTGCTCTAAGTTAGGCTGATGTGTGAGCTTCAAAGGTTATTAAATAGCATCTTTATTTAAAATACAAAGTGATTTTATTAATAACACCTGAAGTGAGTTATTCAAGGAGGAAACAGAAAGGTACATGATGTAAATGTATACCATACTTAACATGTGTGGAGTAAAATTATTTTGCATTTGGATATTTGTGTCCCAGTATAGATTTACATGCTTCTTTGAAACATGTTAAAATAGTCTACCATTGATTGTGTTTTTGATTCTGAAGGAACTAGAAGTCTGATAAGGTTCAACTGTACTGGCTACAACATTGTGGACAGTGAATACAAATCTAACCTACTGAAACTAGTAAACGTGGGGTTATTTTGTGTTCAACTTTTTGAAGTAATTTGAAGTCCATAAGGAAAATCCATTGTACCGTATTAAGAAATACATGTAGTTCAACTAAACAACTAACTTGCTTTCTTTTTCAATTCTGATGTGTATGCTTATTTAATTTTTCCAAGTGAAAATAACATATTGAAAGATGTTCCATCCAGAATACAAGTTAGATGTCTTATAATTTAATTTGTCAGAAAATATATGTCTGTCCAACTTGGTTAGGATTTTTAAACTTTCTTTACAATATTAAAGTACTGAATGCAAAAGATATATATTTGCTTTGTCCTCACTTATAAACTGTAAGGTATCAAATACATTGTGTATAAATCTATGAAGATGCTGATTGAAATAAAATGATGATTACACAGTTTTGCTTAGAATAATATATTTTATATATATATTTGGTAACCTCACTCTTTTTAGTTTATTGTTAAAACTTTTTATTAACCAGCTGATTTCACTAAGCTGGAAATTGTATGTTGCATTTATAAAGGAGAGGAGAGAGATTGAAAGCAATATAATTTGCACATTAAAAAGAGTTCTTAGCATAATGTAAAGAATAACAAAATGTTATTTTAACTACTTGTTAATGTAGGAATCAACACAATTATGACAAACTCATATTATGACAATGAGATGTTTTATAGCATGTCATTGTTTAGGAAGAGAACTATGTCTTTGAACAGCCCAAGACTGTGTACGTGTTTATATGTTATTTTTATTGACACTAGTTATAAGTTCATATTTGAAAGAGTAATATATGTGTGTGTGTGTGTGTATTATAATATTGTTGGAGTGTGATTAATTGTCACCATTTTTCTGTTCACAAATTTCGTGTTGCCTAATATTGATAAACCTGTGATAGGCATCATTCGCCTACAGAATTAGAACTTCCTCAAGCAATGTATCCACATGGCAACAGTTTGAAGAAACAAGCATTCTCTCACATGTGATATTTTGGCACATAATAGAAGCAGGTAGCATATCTACTACCTGCTGTTGAAAGTGTTGAAGATACTGAATTATTTATTGTTTCTCTCTGCACCATCCAAAAACGTTTTGGATAGTTTGACACATCTCGGTCTTCCATATGGAGACTTCATGGTGACAGAGTTGCCAGCTGCTCAGTCTTAGATTTTCAAGAACTGACTGAGCTTTTTTGAGAGAATCCTGTTCTCTACACATACACACATACACACACAGACACCCCAAACTCCCCACTGTCAAATGTACCTTGTTTCTGTACAATTAGTTATACTGGTTTTTTCATTAGTCATTTAGAGAAGCATGCCAGCTCAAATTTGGTTTATTGCAATGAAGACTTCAAATACACTGAAATATATTTTATTTTAAGAAAAAGTAGTAAGAAGCACAACCACCTAGTCCAACCTTTGGGTACAGAGACTTCCCATAATCCCAGCCAAAAATAAAAGCGTATAAAATTAAGTTCAGTAGTTTTAGAAGGCACTATATTGAGATATTTTTGGGATTTGTGTATGGTTCAGTTTACTTTGATAAAAAAAGACCTGATTTGATCTTATGAAGGATGAAAGTACCTCTACAAAATGCAATCATTGGTTGGAAATAAAGCTTACTTTTCTTAGTGTGGCTTGTGGTCAAATAAAAGGGGAGAGATTCAATCTTTTATTTTGCATATATGAAGTGTATTGATGGAACTTTTGTTCCTGAATCTGTACTAGATAATGCTTTTCTGACAGAGTACCATAGATGAGATAATACATTTGCATTGGCGGATAATTTCTGATTTCTCCTCGCAGCCGCAGTATTAATAACAATGACAGACTTAACAGTTGTTGATAAGAAAGACAAAAAAGTCTGGATAATGCACATGACAGTACCTGGAGACAGTTGAATAGACAAGAAAGAACTGGAGAAGATAGCAAAATACAAAGACCTGCAAATAAAAATAGAATGACTGTGGCAAAAGAAAGCAAAGGTACTACCAATACCATAAGCACCTTGAGCACAATCCCAAAACAGTTGGAGGACCACTTGAACATCCATCAGCTTTGCAAATTCACCATCAGTGAATTGCAGAAGACAGCTTTACTTGGAACAGCTTATATCATGGGACAATACTTTTAAGACCATTAAAAAATAACATAGCTTAAAACTGAAAAATTGATCTTGACTACTCAAGAACAAGTTGTTCGAATTACGGCCAAGAACTGAGAAATCATCAAATGATTTCATTTGTCAATTATAAAAGTCAACACTGCTTGGATCCCCAAATATACTATAGTTAGACCTACTTATGACCGTTTGTTTAGCAACCATTCAAAGCTATGACAGTGCTGGAAAAACTGTCCTATGTGCACCTGAGATCAAATGACTGAAACTTGGGTGCCTAGTTACTGGTGTGCATTTCTATGATGGTTGCAGTATCTTGGGATCATGTAATCACCATTTGTGACATTCCCACTTGGCTCCGGAGAAGAAAGTCAATGTGGGAAGCAGGATCTGCAACAGTGGCAAAAAAAGTCACAAAAATTGGGCGTGGTCACACAATGACTCATTTAACATTTGTAATGGTTAGTGACAGAAATTCCAATTCCAATTATGGTAATAAATCGAGGATTACCTGTATGCCAAAACATTAAACATCCTACATTCTTGGGAATAACTTGATGTGTATCAAAGCCAACACCAGCTAAAGAACTAGCAGATGTGATTTCATATATTTGTGCATTTGATAATACCACTATATTCATTTGGTGTATCCAGTGCAATGGAAATAAAGAGAGTTATAGAATAGATCATTAGAAATCATCAGATATAAAATAATCTGTATCTGTCAGTAATAAGTTGAGTCTAAATTTAGGAGAAAATCCAGGTAGCTTGGCTTAAATTGCTTAAAAATAAAAGCAGCTTTTCAATACTATTTGTTCAAACCTAAAAAGGCTATCTCACAAATCTTTCTATACTTTATAGCACTACAGAATAATATAAAAACACTTATTCAATTAGCACATTGGACTAGTTCTTGGAAGGCAGTATCAAGCCTGTACTATAGATTTAGCACCAGATCTGAGTTGCTACTCTGCACTCCTAATGAGTATAATGATTTTATCAATTTTATGCCAGTTGAATTGAATATTGTAATCTTATTTGCATGTAATCTCAGAATTTCTTTTAGTGCAGTTATTCTGCCTGAACACTCTGTGGAATGATAATAGGTTTATCACTTTTCAGTTCTTTGCACAGTACCACAGTTTCTATAGGGATGGTAGGCAGAGATCTTTAATCACTACACTCTTACAAGGTTACAGAAATATGAAAGCTGTGAGTTAACTTTATATTCTGCTATACTTCCAGGTACATATATAATCATTGTTTATATCATGACAAGAATAAAGATAATCAAGGAAATGTGGGAGATAAATTCATATATTTTATTAATCTAGGGATTGTTTAGGCATACTTTATTGGAATAAACCACAGTTGTCTTGGTTTACACAAAGGTTATGCTATGAGGATGGCTTACAAACCACAGTGTTTATTTTCAATGCACATGGTACCAGATCCATACACCATTTTTGGACTTTAGCATGCTGCATGTATTCAGACAGTCTTTTGTTGTTCCTGTTCCACATGCAAATTGTACATGCATAAAAGGGATGTTTGATTTATTTGGGTCTTTGAAGACTGCTAAAGGAGGGGTGGGGAGGAAGGAAGAAGAGATCTTTATTTCTATTAGTAGCAAAGCCCTTCCCTAAATTGTAGCTCTTAATCCGGGAGACAGCTGTCAGCAAACAGACTTTCCCCTCAAACTGTCCACTGACAAATGCTCTGAAGTAGTCTAAACTTGAGAGCAATCTTGGTGGATTTTTTAAAAATATATTTTTGGTTTATTTCTGTTGATAAAGGTGTTAGAAGGCTTGGTGGACTGTCTTGGATGAAACCAGGATTGGATGATGACTTTGAAAACATTTTATGTTGCAGCTCCATGACATTTTTGTACTTATGCAAAAAGTGTCAGGTTGACACTACGAGGGTGGTAGAGGAATGAAATGCAGTGACTGAAGGATACTTGGCTGGGGTTCAGTTCAGTAAAATGAAGCATCATATCCTGTAGGGCAGGGGTGTCAAACTCAATTTCATTGAGGGCCGCATCAGGGTTGTGTTTGCCCTTGGGGGGCCGGGGGCTCATGGCGAGCTCAATGTTACTTGTGCCGGAGTGCCTGTGGTGGCCCAAGCGCTCTGCTAGTGAAAATGGAGCTTGGTAGGACCACGGTCCACACGGCTCTGTTTTCGCTGGCAGAGCATTGCAGGAGGCCATTGCAGCTGAAAACGGAGCTCAGGAGGGCTGCGTGCGGTCCTCCCGAGTTCCGGTTTCGCTGGCAAAGGCACCGCAGGCTGATCCTTCACTGTTTCCAGGGCAGCCAGGGCAACTGGCTTGCTCACATGTGTGTGTAAACTTCTTGATCAGCATTAATGTCTTCAGATCAGGGCAGCTGATCAATATCTGAGGGCAGGGCAAGAAGCAATGGATGGAACTAATCAAGGAGTGAAGCAACCTAGAACTAAGGAGAAATTTCCTGACAGTTAGAACAATTAATTAGTGGAACCACTTTCCTCCAGAAGTTGTGAAGTTTTTAAGAAGAGATTGGACAACCATTTGTCTGAAATAGTATAGGGTTTCCTGCTTGAGCAGGAGGTTGGACTAGAAGACCTCCAAGGTCCCTTCCAATTCTGTTATTCTACTTCAATATGTTTGCATTTCTTTAATTATTTGCTGTACATACTTAATATATCTGTGCACTGCTTTCAATGTTAGAACAATTTATGTCTCTGGATGCAAATAGCAGTTTCCCACCTATCCTTTCCTTTTATTTCAGAGATGATAGCAGACCAGTATATCTTAGTTTATAGAGCCCTTACACTGTGCACCTAAACTGTTTCAACTCCTCCCCTTGGGATGGCGCTACAGGGTATTGAATGCCAAAACAACTAGACACAAGGACAGTTTTTTCCCCTACACCATCAATGTGCTGCACACCTTATTCTCACAGTGCCATCTAATGTTTATGTATACTTACCTCTGTAGTATGGCTGTAGTATTATCATTTATCCTCCTTATCTTCTTTACTCCCCTCTCTTATTGGGATGGTGATGATGATGATGATTCTGTAGTTTTGCATGTATATTGAGAGCTACTCCAGCAGAGACAACTTCCTTGTGTGTCTAATCACACTTGGCTAAGTAAAGTATTCTATTCTATTCTATTCTATTCTATTCTATTCTATTCTATTCTATTCTATTCTATTCTATTCTATTCTATTCTATTCCATTCCATTCCATTCCACTCCACTCCACTCCACTCCACTCTGATCCAGCTTCTCTTAGTATATGGAAATCATTGTTTTCCTGCAATAATGGAACAAAGAGAGAAAGCTACACTGTGGCTGATCTATCAGCCCTTGGGAAGAAAAATACTGAAGATGAGATAAAGTTGAGTGGAGTTTCTTAGTCTTCTTGTGATGTCCAATATAATTGGAAAGCGGGATGCACTACCTGAATAATGATATATGCACTAGTATGTGTGCATCACAATAAAAGAAAAAGCCTAATTTGGAAGACAAGTTTCTTTTTCGGTGCAGAACATTTGTTTTGGTCTTTGTAGCCCCTATTTCTCTAGGGTTCAGAGGACCAAACATTACCAGTCTATTGAAAATGGTTGAATGTATTCTGGCTCTTTATATATAAAGAAAATTGACGAAATAAGCATTCAGGCATTTTCATATAATCAAATATGCATTAAATTGCTTTTTGGATAGAAAAGAACCCAGCTCACATTCTAAAATAAATGAATGATTTGCAGTCCTAGATAGTTACTAGTTATATATTACTATGTACATATAGTAATTACATTGAGAGGAAAAATATTTTTTCATAACAATTAATGTTTGTAAATGTTTATGGAAGTACATAACAAATATAACAAACACATGGACTAATTAAGATGAAAAGGATGACAACCCTTGTGGCTTGTTCTGAAAAATAAAGAACATTACAATGGTAAGACTTAATTATTTCTGTAAACATTTCAAATGACTTTCCATCTAAAAATGGAATTTCTAAACTAGTTTATATCTTCTAAACCTTTTCGACATTTATACATACCATGTCAAGAATAAATTACTCCTTATTTATTTATTTACTTTATTATGGATTTTAATATATTACCATTTATGACTGCATATTTTTGAATTTTTAAAGGCATTTATTATTGAATCATAAATGAAAAGGCTTTTTTCTTGTGGTTTTTACATTCATACATACATTCATGCAGTACAAAAACTCATTGATTGAACATTAATATATAATTACTTTAGTAGTAAGGTGAATTTTCATTTATATGACATACACAAATAATACAGTACTAGCTGTGAGATATATTATGCATATCACACCATATATATGTCAATGTGTATGTGTGAATATGTATGTGTGTGTGTGTTTGTGTATATACTATATACTCAAGCACAAGCATACAAACACAAGTATACACACACACACACATAGCTACATATCTCAACGAGCAAAATATGAAACTTAGGAGCCAATAGTAGTTAGGGCACCAGGCTAGAAATTGGCAGACAGAGAGGTATAAGGGATAAATGCAGCCAAAACCAAGAATAGGTAACTGTAGCAGTAAGCAAGAGTATTTCTCTCCTAATAGCACTGTAACCTTCATAACCACATAAACTATGAACAGCTAATGTCTCCATTAGTAAGGATGATATAGAGCAGGGGTGTCAAACACGCATTGTCACAGTGTTGTCATGTGACGTATCATGATTTTCCCCCTTTGCTAAATCGGGTGTGGGCGTGGCCACCACGTGATGCATCCAGCCTGCAGGCCATGAGGTTGATAACCCCTGGTGTAGAGGGATTTCACAAACATTAAATAGGACCTTGTAGGCCTTGCCAAATTAGGTTTAGTAACACTCAGCTAGGAAAAACTACCCAGTAATAATAATCTTACGTTTGTCTTGAATCTCAGTTTATTGCTATCATTCATTCTGGTAGCCAAAATAAAGGAGGTGATTTTTTAAAGCAAATTCCTTAATGCCAGCAAGCCAAATCATTGTGGGAAATAGGCAACCAAAGTCACTCCACAGAATCGAAGGGAGAGGAGCAGTAATCAAAATACATGTTTAGGTATCTCATCATTCTTTACTGGCCTATTGGCAAAATGGGAAATCAGTTCACATAAATATCCATCTGTTTTAAAGATGACATTTCTGTCCGAACCAAAGACAGATGAATCCGTATATAGGTTATGGGTATCTAATATATTACATATGTGCCTAATGAATATAAAAGTCTGAAGCAGTTCATTCATTTGCATATGAGTTTGGACCACTCTGTTTCAATTACAGACAAATTAGGGTTGCACTGTGTGGCTGACTACGTCATTGTGAAGAAGAGGGCATCATTTTGGCTTTATGATTTGGAACAGATGAACATTTAATAAATGTGTGTGTGTGTGTATGTGTGTGTGTTGCTAATGTCGTAATGGTGTATGGAACTGCACCGCATTATTAATATTTTGCAGCATTGATCAGGTTGGATAAGAATAATGTAAACGGCAGTTTAACTGTGCTCTTATTTTGTAAGATAACATGTTAATGATGTGGCTGTTTTAATTTAACTTTAACAGACAATTTAAATATAGGTTTCCTTTACAGAGACAAAAGTTGCAATTTAAATCTCTTTGGTAGTCTAAAAACAGCTTAATTCTCTAGTAGCATAGTAATAAGTATTAATCCATCTTATGCAGTGATTGCAGTATGTCATGTTTGTGAAAGATTGTCTAACTGGGCTTTTTCTTTTGGCTTTAGGTATATGTCTGTTTCAGTGCATATGTATACACATGTACACAATTATTAAATTTCTTATGCTGAGACAAGCTATTCATTTTAATTGACATTCAAACAACAGCAGAAATTACCATATTTCTAAGGTTTCCTCAACATCACCATGTCTCTTTACCTCCCATGTGGACTGGGTGAGAGGATAAAATTACCTTGCTGTTGTTTTCTTCATTAGTGGAGGGCACTGTGATAAAGGTTCATTTTTAAGAGTCTAAACTCCCTTTACTGATCAAGAAATCATTGTGACCTTTATTTTTCCTAGTGGTTGAAACAGCATCATTAGAATTGGTATGCCCGAATCCATTTCTTATGTTTTGTGAGCAGTGGAATTTTGCATCTGAGTTTTTGATTTCCAGAGGTTGCAGTGTGGTGTAGAGATTTTGCAGAAGCTAATTAAATTTCCCTTTAAAGCTAAAAACAAAACAAAACAAAATTCAAACCCAAAATATTGAGCCCATTCGCTTGGGGTTCAGTCAGCTGCAAAAGAGGAATTATTGGATTGCAGTTTTCCATCCTTGATTTAAGGATTTAAGGATCATTAAGAGATGGAATTTCATTGTTAGATTTCTTCATACAAACCCATCATCCATCTCTCTTCTAAATGAGAAAAACAGATTGGACAAGAAAGTAGGGTATAATTCTTCTTCCATAAACTAAGGTTAATATAATTTTAAGTTTTTGCCTAATCATGGCAAAGGAAAGAAAGCTAGACAGGAAAAGAAACTTTTGGGTTCAAATTTTCATTAGAAAGTGAATTAGATGCTGTGTTTTTAAAGCTTGCCTCTGCTTATGCTCAGGCTCAACTCTGATTCTGTTCAAAAGAAACAAAATTATATTCATTCCTTGAATTTATTGGGAGAGAGTTGCATTAACCAGTATTAGTAAATAACAGGTTATATATCTGAACATATTTCAAACTCTGTTGCAACCAGTCAGTTTAACCTTACTAGTGGTATTTGCCACCCTGAGAATCTCTTAAAAGGTTATGAACTGTCTTTCCCATTATTTATAATCTCATAATAATAGATGGAAGCTGTGCAGGATATTTAATAAAAAACGGGGAAAGGAAATCTGAACACAAAAAAATAAAATAAAAACCAGTTATTGCATAAATCAAAAGGTTTTATGTCATAACAGGAACATGTGCCACGCTTGCTTGTATATTGAATTTTAGTAGTTGGTTGCATAAAAAAGTGAAGTGTAATGAAACTGCAAGCAAAGTATTCCCCAGTCAGCCTTATCTTTGTTCTGTTTGTCCTTCAGACATAGCTTTTCTTGCGTTTTTCAATAAAACCCATCCAGCTCTTTACTTTCATTATTATTTTCTTTTTTCATTTTGCATCTCTCTGTAACCGAGCTGAGAAGACCAATGAGATTCAGTGCTTTTCTACTCGAATCCTTAGCTGTTTTTTAAAAGATCAAAACCTAGAATGCTGCTACATGGTATTAAGGCTTAGCCACTGATGTGTCCCTATAGAGGTTATGTTTTTCTTGTGGGGAGATGGGTGGGAGGGAAAGGGTGAAGGGTGACACTTTTGAACAGGCTTGTAGACAGTAAACACTGCTTTCCTTGTTTCTTAGGATCCTCTTTGCAAGCTCGGTGCTTAACCTGACTGAACTGGTTGCCCTTCGGCCTGACCTTGGCAAATTGAAAAAGATCCTTTACTTCCATGAGAACCAATTGACATATCCTGTCCAGAAATGTCAGGAAAGAGACTTCCAATATGGATATAACCAGATTCTTTCATGGTAGGTACATCTTGTACCCCCTTGTGGTTAATTATTCTATCTTTTAAGTCACTTTCATTCATTCAACTTTTATAGAATCCTAGTCCTTTTCAAGGGATTACTGAGATAAAGAGGAATGGACCAATGTAGTATGAAAATATCAGGGGAATCTACTTTCTATAATCAGATTGTAGAGAGAGAAGCATATCTAGATTTTATTGTGAGAATCATGTTCTACCTTAACTAATTGCACTAATTTTCAGTATGTACCTTCCCTGTGATACAGACAAGATGTTTTTGCTTTAAAAGTACTTAACAAAGGGGCAGTTAATCAACCCTGTCTTAACAATAGTTTTTATTGCATACAACTAAAATTAAAATAGCAGAGTTCAAGGAAGCAAACAAAAATTATAATACCCTCCAACAGTGATATTTAGGGAGAGAGGGTAGTAAACCTACCAGATAAATCCTTACATTTATTTCATTGTGTATTCACAATTTGTGCAGTGATGCTTAAAAGACTGTAATCCTTTATATTGTTACTTTGAAACAAACATATTTCTTGAATATAAGTTAATGAAATAAAGTAATAACATTTTCACTGGAAAACTTTATAATCAAGTAAAGTTTTGGACACCTAAATTAAAATTGGAAAACCAAATTTGCTTGAATATAAAATCTATCCATTCATTCATTCATTCATTCATTCATTCATTCATATCTTGCTTTTATTATTATGTTCACAAACAACTATACATGGCAGCAAACATATCCAAAACACCTTCCTCCTCCTATTTTTCCCACAGCAACAACCGTCTTGGTCTGTTTCACCTATTTTTATTAAGAGAATTATTGTAAATGTAGATTGAACATTTTAAGGCTAGATAATACTGTATAGCATCTGTATCTTTGCCTTGTAACGCAACTAAAGATAAGCAATGATCCCATATAGTTGATTTTTTTTTGGAGTGTTCATTCTTTTCTTTTCTTTTTTTAATAAAACATTTCAGTTTTGAGATAGATGTATTTGCTTTGCTTAAAAAATGTGTCTTAAAAATAAATAGCAGTTGATGTAAAATCATGCTTAACTTGATTCAGGAAATATAGGTAGTCCTCACTTAAAAATATCAACTGGGACCAGCATCTCCAGTGCAGTTGTCAAGCAAGGCATTAGAAGACCACGACAGACTTACAACATTGTAAGTCTTAAGACTGTGGTTATTGCAGGTTATTAAGCAAGACATCAGGTGACTACAGCTTGCAGTTTTACTGTCAGCTTCTCAATTGTCAGAATCTGTCTGTGAAGCATGCAAATTGTAATTGTATGACTTCAGGTCGTAGGATTGCAGGACTGCGATGGTCATAAATGCCCATGGGATGCAAAGTACCTGAATCTTGATTATGTGTGAGGATCAAAAGTAACTGGTTATAAGTTACTTTTTTCGGCTTTTTGTGCTTATTGTAAACCTAATCAAGGAACTACCAAAAGGAAAACAACATTCCCACCAACACTGATAGGGAAGCCACTGTTACAGACAGAAAGCAATCTCCCCTCCCTTCTATTGCAGATGATGTTACCTAGTTTGTTAATGAAACCTCTGCAACAAAACAACCAAGTTGAGAGTACTCAACTCTCAACTCAGAGAGTACCAAGGACCCCACATGAAACAAACAAAATGCTAAAAAGTTATATTTATGTAGTTACTTACCAAGCACATCTAAATGATATTAAAGTAACCAAAATACCTTTACAATCCCCAAGGCACAATTTTTGAGCACCCTTAATGTTTGGAAATTGAAAGTTGAAATATTTGATATGACCTACCACCCATAGTTCAACCCTGAGCTGTAAATATTTCCTTCCGTTGGCCTTCATAGTTCCCTCATACTTTTCATATATCCGCTCTCATTAGGTCTACTGTTGTACTAGCATTCCATCAACTCTGGGTTCTCTTGTCTTGTCCATGTATAGTTAGTTCTAATAGTCCACTTATTTGTCCTGGTTCCCCAGCATTTGGTCTGGACCCTGTTAATCTGGGCAATGTCCATACCAGTATGACTGTCTTAGTTCACGTCACTCTTGTATTTGAGGTAAACGAGTAAAGCTTTAGGGGGTCATACTTTGCTGTTACACATTAAGTTATCCAGCTGTTCTATTTTTTTTATTTTAAAAGCCAATATATTAAAAGCTGTCAGTGTGGAAGAAATACATAAATGGAGAAAAGAATGGCTGAAATACAGAACTAGAGGTAGCCATCTCCTCCATCAGTAATTTGTTAGTAATTCATGTCAAGATCCATAGATATTAAAGTAGTAAATATACAATCTGTATATCTGTACAATTTGCATTACAATTTTTTGCAGTACAGTTTGCATGTGAAAACTTCAGATTTATTGGTGCACTTTTTCTGTGTTATATAAATTGTAATCAGTATTCTATATACCAAGGTAGGGCAGAAATACCAGAACAGTTATCTTTTGTCTCTTATAGAAGGCACATTAGTTTTTGTGAGCCATTTTTATGCCACTAAATTGGCATATTTTTCCCTAATTTGAATTACAGGATTACATTCATGTGTGTATAATGTGTGTATTTATAATTCATAAATACAAGGTCAACATTTTGGCCTCCGGAGGCATCTGTGGGTCCTATTTTTGCCCTCCCCGGAATCCAGAAGCACTCTGCAGGACAAGAATGGGCCTATTTTTGGCCTGCAGAGTGCTTCTGGATGCTGGGGAGGGCAAAAATGGGACCTGCAGAGGATTTGGAAGGCCAAAAACAGGCCCGTATTCACTCTATAAGATGCACAGACATTTCCACCCACTTTTCGGGTAGGGGGGAGTGTATCTTATAGTCCAAAAAATACAGTAATCCTTTTTGTTGAGTGTGGAGATATTTATGATTACTATTCTTAAGAAAGTTGAACTTAAGAATCTTTAAATTGCAATCCTGTCCCTCCTTTGAAGCCACGTGTTCATACAGTGAACTTCATATAGACAAGAAATGTATGTGATATTCTGAAGATATTAACTATGGACTAACCAGAGAATCTTGCACAGAAGGGGAAAAACACATTTGTGTTTTTTTCCTTAATCCTTCCATGCAAGAATTAATGAAAGCTTTCATGGCATAATATTTGCATTTTACCATAAGAAACATGGACAAGATGAAACTGAAATATGAAGCTGTCAGGTGATTAATGTGGGGATCCCATATCACCTGAGTATACAGCAGAATCACTTCCACTTGGAGGAAGGAAAAAAAATCTAATATCTCTGAGCAGTCCTCGTTTCCCAGTCTCACCAGCAGTGGGAAACCAGACTTTGTACTATGACAGTCCGTAGGGAATGGGCTCAAACCTACCTTATTCCTAGTGAAAGAGCAGCTTTACACCAAACCAATTAAGTTCCATGTATTATTAATTGTTGATTATTTTCTCCCTATTTTATTAGCTTGGTTGCTGACATTGTGGCGTTCAACTCTGCCTACAATATGGAGTCGTTTCTAACATCAATTGGGAAATTTATGAAATTGATGCCTGATCACAGGCCTAAACATCTGGAAAAGCTAATCAGGCCAAAATGCCAAGTCCTTTACTTTCCAATAAAGTTCCCAGATGTGAGCAGGTTAGTATCTTTCTACCATCTTCTCTAACTGGGGTCAGGTATTACTGCGCTTCATTTCACCACTATCATAATCATGGTAACCAAAGGAATATATTTCATGCCAAAAAATTTTTTGAGACAGAACTAAGAAACTCTACAGAAAGTATTAAGCCAGGGCAAATTGTAAGCAAGCAATCATAGAGATGGAGGAAAAGGAAATAAATTAGAGCAAAAATAGAAAGACCGCTGAAGAAAAATTACAAGTTCTCTGTGAAAAAAAAATATATAAAAGACATGTTTTTATATATTTGTTGATTTAGAGAAAGCATATGGTAAGTGAATAGGCTTAATTTATGGAAAGTTTGTGTGAAGAATGTTGTTTGCTGAATACTGTATGAATGATAAATGGAGAAAGTAAAGCATGCATGGATATAAATGGAATGCTTACTGAATGTTTACATTGATGAGAGACTAAAAGAAGGTTATATAATGACCCTTCATTGTTTAATGTATGTATAGCCAAATGTTTAAGGAAAGCTTATGGTGATATTGAGATATGTTGATTAGACACATGAATGTATATGTATTTTTGAGCACAAATGATGTCATGTTGTTAGCTGGGAATTTGAATATTGGATGTTAAATAGGATCTATATATATATAGAGAGAGAGGTCTTTGGTTATTCGGGTTTTCTCCTGTGTAAAATTGGAAGTGTCTAGAAGCACGAAGCCGAAAACACCAGCCTGAAGATGACGAATGAGACCGTCGAAACGTCGCCAAGACACTTCCAATTTTACACGGGAGAAAACCCGAATAACCAAAGACCTACATACAAACACCCGCGAAAATGGATGGAGAAATTTTAAACAATCCAAATGCTGGTAGAAAAGTAATGGGTATTAGATGGTCTGTTGTGAGAATGAATATCAAAACAAGCAAAACTGGTTGCTTATAAAAACTGCTTTTGTTCACTTAGTTATATGGACCTGAAAGTGGAATATAAAAGGAGAACTATAAAGGGAACAGAATGGATTTAGAAAGGATTACTTAAGAAATGTGCAGGGAAGGAGGAAATAAGGCCAGGAATAAATGGGTGGCAATGAAAGTTGATCCATTGGTTGACTATAAAAATGTAATGAGGTAGATTGGTCATATACTGTATAGAGAGAATAAATATAGAAGGAATATATGAAAGAAGAATGAATTAAGGAAGAAGAAGGAAATGAACTAGACGATTGAATACAGTTGGTAGGATTCTCAAAAAGAGAGAGGTGAGCAGTTTATGGAAGCAAAGATAGGTTACAGAAATCAAAAAGTATTGAAAGTTACAGTGAATGGTGTCTATGTAAATTAAGTTTGGTCATATTTCTTTCTAATCATTGCATATGTTCATTTTTATTTTTTATTTTTTGCTTATTAATTCTTGAGATCTTTGGGTCCTTTGCATAACATTGATTTCTAGAAGACAGTATTATCATTGGTATGTCTAAATGGATGGATTCCTACTTTGCCAGTGTTGTTTGTGTGTGTGTGTGAGTAAGTGAGAGAAAGAGAGAGAGAGAGGGAGAGGGAGAGGGAAAGGGAGAGAGAGAAAATTAATGAATATGAATAAATGAGTGCTGGCCATAGGACGCATGTCCGAATAGATTTGGTTAGATTGTTGCTTCCTCAGATCTCCAATAGCTAAAGATTGTTCTCTGCTGCCTAATATCCTGTTTTATTAGACTTAGACTTAGAATAACTTTATTGTCACTTTGAATGTACACTAATTGGCATACATTAAAATGAAATTTTGTTGCATACAGCTCTCAAAGGGTCACTACCTCCAATAAACATTACATAAACATGACTACATACATACATACATATATAAGTATGCATATACCCACATATCAGGGGTAGGTTCTAAAAATTTTTACCACCAGTTCTGTGGGTGTGGCTTATTTTGTGGGCCTGGCTTGATGGTCATGTGACAATTATTTAGGATTTAGCAGAGGTACTGGTCTACCAGGCTTTTAACTGCTTGCAGAGCTGTACCGATCTTTTTGCAGGCACTGATCTACCCATTTATTTTTGCAGACACTGATCTACTTATGCATTTTTGCAGGCACTGATCTACTCATGTATTTTTGCAGGTACTCATTTGTTTTCTTTTAACACTGATCAGCTGTAGGGTGGCCCTTTGAAGCCCCGTGGCAAGAGTTTAAACAGTTTTTTTTTCCCTCTAGCCATCAGCTGGGACTCAGGAGGCAGCAATAGATTGGGGGTGGGGCCAAATAAAAGGTAAGAATAACGCAGGAAGTGGGGGGGCAGGGGGGCAGAACCGGTTCAGTGACGTTATATTGTCACCACTACCGGCTCGGCGGAACCGGGAAGAACCGGGAGGAACCCACCACTGCCACATATATGACACAGAGAAACAATACAGGTAATCCCCACGTTATGAGTGTTCCCTTAGTGAAAGTTCAAAGTTACGCAATAAGCTCCGCTTAGCATTTATGAACAAGTCCCGAAACTATAAATCTTGCAGCACCACAGCAGTTGTTCGCCCTTATGAACAACTGCAGAGGCTCAGCAACATTCGCCCTCCACATTGTTGGCCGAAATGGAGCTTCTGAGGGGCGGACCTGACACTCCGTTCTGGTGTCCAGAGGCCTTGCCTGGCACGTTGCCAGCCGAAATAAAAACAAATCTTGCGAGTTTACCAGACGGATGGCATAGGGAATCAAGATGTTACAGAATCTGGTAGTCTTCTAGAAAATAGTTTTTAAAAGTACCAGTATTCCAGTGAATCTTTTCTGTCTTTGTGTACAATTGGGAGAAGACAAGGTGAGAATTGGAGGCCTACCAGACCGACTTTTCAGACCCAAAGTATAAAAAGGATTGAAAAATCACCTCCAACAGAAGATCAGGAGAAAGACTTTTCCAGAATCAGGAGATACAAGACACAGTCTTAGCAATGTGAAATGATTTAATTAATACATTATCTAGTGACACTGAACAGTTCCTTTGTGGAATGCTAGTGGAAGGGAGAACTGTACGACCCTTAGGATTACTTTACGCCTCCCACACACATCTATCTGTATTTTGAGGTCATATTTTTCCATGCACCCCATCCTGTGAAACAGTAGGGATCCCTGGAGAAGGAAAAACCCATCTTTTATCAATATGCCAACATCTTCCCCTGCCAATTACTTTCATGTCTTCTCTGATACTTGCAGCAATATTTTATTATTATTATTATTATTATTATTATTATTATTATTATTATTATTATTATTGGCTTTAAAATATTAATCATTTGCAATATTCTGGATGGTGTATAATTTTCATACTGCTTTTATATATTTGCTGTTTTTAAAACCTTTTTATGTGCTGTTTCTTTTATGTATACTTTCTACTCTTACAGTAAACTGTCCAGACAATTTATTTGAATAATAGGACGTCCATTTTAATGGAAGAATGCATAAACAAATGTTTGGTTTGTTGGTCCAATAATCTGACTTAGTATTAGTTATATTTTAATGTACCAGTTACTAGTTTGGGAATAACTGTGGGAAGTATTGTGAGTTAATTTGCTACATATTCTTATATAATTTTGACGACTATACAAAAAGATATGGGCTTTTAGCAGCTCCACTAGAGAATTGTTGTCATTTATATATGCAGAATATATAAAAAGAAAATACATAGAGATTGGCCTGGTTGAATACATGCCAGCGTGGTATTTTTTTTTAAAAAAAAAGGCATTGTACAATATTCGGAATATTGTGTTTCAAAAAACAAATTCAATTTCTTAAACATATATTTTACACAAGCTTTTATTCATTAAATTTGAAAATTAATTGTGGCATACCTTCTGATTTATATATTGTTAATATAGATATAAAAAAAACACACAAACTATTTGCTGCTTGTAATAAACACTAACAGAGCAATCCATGCATAAAGTTATGCATTTTAGTTTCAGTTTTTAGTTACAGTTGCCGCTATTTATTTTTCTAATAAGATCTTCTGCGAAATAAATGTTGAATGCACCTATGGCAATTGAATGCAGTTTATTAATTTAGTCTGTGTTAGTCTAGCAAAAGCAAGCTGAATGGAAATGGAGAGAAAAAGGTTAAGAAATATCAGGGCCAAACTTAGATTCATAAAGCAAGCTTTTTGCCCAGAGTGTTTTTCAAGTTATTTTCAAATGGTAATTTGCTTTATCCAAACCAAACTCATACAGTGTAAGTAAGTGATTATTTGCATGAGTGACAGTCATTTGAATGCCTGCAGTCTTTTAAAAATGCATAAGTTTGCAGCGATGTCGAGGGCGGGCTGGAGAACAAAATAACCAAGGTGATTTTTTCTCTCTCTCCTTACTTTGACCTCCTTTTTACTCGTTGTTACTTCCTTTAATATGATTTGTATTTCTATATCTAGCAGAGTTATATTGAAAACAACAAGGCATTATTTTTAGGCTTGCAAGTAAGATTTGTAAAAGTAAGCTTAAATTTAAATTAATGTTGTGATTCTGATATAAAATAAAGATATATTAATGCAGGATATTTGACCTAGAACTGGGACATATCACAAGAGCAAGTAGGTAGCAATTTAGGTTAAAAAAAGAAGAAAATGAATTTATTTATAGTGTTTCTTAACCAAAAATAGCAAATGCATCTTACAAGAAAACAATACTAGGTTAATTGTGACAGAGTTAAAGGAGAGATACTCCAATTTCTAGATATAAAGAACAGTATCTTCTTTCAGAGTAAATAGCTGTGTCAAGTAATCTTTGCTTTTTGGTGTGTGTTTGACTGTAAACAACAACTGCACATAATTGTTCCTCAGTTTCCGGTTAATCTTACTTCTCTAATCAACTGATAAAATAAAAATAACTAAAACATTAAAAAGTCCTAATACAAATAATCAGAACAGCAATCATGAAGACGCAAGCACACCCTAAATAGCTATGTTAACATTGCAATATATAACTAAAACAGGAAAAGTCAAAAAAAGAAATAAATAAACTTTCTCATTGAAAATATGCTCCAGGGAAGAGTAGGTTCTTGGAAAGACAAAGATTCAAGCAGCCATTGTGTAAACAACCAACTACAGATTTCTCATAATAAGTGCAGAATACCATCCCCTTGCTGGTGCATCATAAGCTCGTGAGAAGAAGATTCAAGACATCTCCACCCTATCATACCCTAAGACCGTGATGGCGAACCTATGACACGTGTGCCACAGGTACCACGTGTAGCCATATCGGTGGGCACGCGAGCTCAGCTCCGGCGCGCATGTGCACGCTGGCCAACTGTTTTTCAGGCCTTCTGGGCCCACCGAAAGTTGGCAAACGGGCCATTTCTGGCCTCTGGAGGGCCTCTGGGGGGGTTGGGAAAGATCGTTTTCGCCCTCCCCAGACTCCTAGAAAGGTTCTGGAGGCTGGGGACAGCAAAAAACAGGCCTACCATGCCATTGTGTGCCAGGAACGTGGGGGAGCGTGGGGGGATTGCGTGCGCATGTGCGGGGGCAGGGCGCATATAATTATGAGTATGGGCACATGCGCGTTCGCCCCCCCTCCGCTCCTGGCACACGATGACAAAAAGGTTAGCCATCACTGCCCTAAGAGATAGTGGCTCTAAACTTTGTTTCTGCAATTTATGTGCTGCTCAGTTCCCAAAGGGCTGTTGGGAAATAATTCACTTGTTAGAAATTTTGTCGTACTACTCCTGTCATCTTAATCAATCTCGCTAAAGATAAATCCGTGAGGATCATGCTTGGGGAAAAAAACAACCTGGCAACCCACATTTATAGTTGCAATGTGTACTTCAACTCTGTCCACCTATCTTCCCCCCCCTCTTCCATTTTTGGCTACCCTGCACTCTACTGTCACCTACCACTGCCACCCTGAGCTGACCATCACTGTCTTCTACCATCTGCTGATGATGAGGCACACCCAGCCAAGGCAGCTGCTGGCCTTTTGCAATACCTCATGATCACAATGTCTTGTGAAGCCTCTGCAAGGCCTCCATAATGCTTCATGAGGCCTTTGTGATGCGCTTGTGACACCTCACAGAGGCCTTGTGAAAGGTCAGTAGCTGCCTGGGCTGTGCACTTTTCAGCAGCAGAAGGAAGAAGACTGCAAAGGGGCAGCTGGAGGTGGCAGAGGGGTGGAGAGCAGGGCAGCCAAAAGGGAAGAGATGGGAGGGAGGCAGATATGTGGGTAGGAGAGCTGAAGTGGAGATGAGTGCAGCAGGGCAGTGGAGCCCCATCTGTCAAAGGGAGCATGCTGGACCCCCCCGCCAGCAAGAGGCAGTGAGACGGAGCTGGCAAAAGAAGTGTGAGTTCCCCATCTAAGTTTGGCGTGGTTTTTGCCTAATGACCACAAGCACTACTGGAACCGCCATTGCTAATCAGTACAATCACGTGATGTTTCATCTACTGATTGCTTTGCTTAAGGATGGAAATTCTACTCCCCATTAGAGTCATTAAGAAATTATTACTGTAGAAGCAAATGGAAAATATGGATTATCAGTACATTTTTGCTGATTCAGTTTTCTGAAGAGTCAAGGACAGGTGGGTAACACTTTAAATTGGCAGTGGAGATATATATTGTCATATATGTTTTGGTTTTAAACTTGTAAGATACTAGCAGACTTCATAAGTCTTTGGCATTTTTTCCACCCTACATTTCACCCTCACCATTCAGCTGTCTGTTTGGCATTTCGTAAAATTAAGGCTAGGGTTGCCCATTATGAAAATAAATCTTGTTTTGCCATTTAGTTTTGTAATTTTAACAAGCTACTCTAGACAATCCTGAATTTTTGTTGCATTTAGCCCAAGGATGATCAAGGGTGACAAGTTACAAAATTTTGGATGGCACTATCAACATTTAACAAGTATTGTCAAAAGCATACCTCGGTCTCACGTGATTTTCAAATGCTGCTGAGGCCATAAAAGAATGGCATTTGCTCTTATGTGACCTCCAGAGCCTCTGAAAAATCACATACAAATGGCATGTGCTTTCATGCGGTTTTTGGAGGTAGCAGAGGCTGAAGAAGAAGATTCTCCAAAGTTGGTTCAAGAATGAATGCCTCGTGTAACCTGGAACAGCCTAGGACAGGCCGCAGGGGCCTGTCTACAGAAATTGAGCCCCACATGAAAGCAAGTGGTGTGGCAGATCCTGGGGAGTGCTGGGACATAGGAATAATCACACTGTTCCCTAAGGATTGTACGCCTTCAGGAACTGCTCAAAATGCCATTTTTTAGTCCCAATGTTAATGCTAGGCTGACTCAGTCAAGGTTGACTCGGCCTTCCATCCTTTCTAAGGTAGGTAAAATGAGAAGCCAGTTTGTGGGGGCAATAAGCTGACTTTGTATAAATATACAAAAGTATGAAGGCTATTGTTTAACGCATTGTAAGCCGCCCTGAGTCTCCGGAGAAGGTCGGCATATAAATCAAATTAAAAAAAAAAAAAAAAAAAGCTCAGAGCCAGGCTTCTAGGGCTCAGCCTCAGTGCTGCTGCCAGTGCCACCAGTCAAGGTGGCCTAGATATGTGGAGGGAGGTAGAGAATTGTTTCTCTTTTATTTGGGGAGGGTGGGACATGTGAGCAGAGTCAAGTTAGGCATTTTCCAAATTTTTGCCGTGCCAAGCCCAAAAGGTTTGCCATCACTGATTAACCTCTATTGGCTAGGGTAGGTTCAAAGTTGATGTCAGCTTGGACATTTATATTTAAAGTATCTCAAGAGTGGCTTATTGTTATTACTTCTAGATACCCATAACATTATTCAGTTTCGTGTTCTAACCCTGTAATGCCAGTGACTCGCATGTAGAGGGATTTTAGTCTGTGAAACATGTCTTTAATCCAAATGCATGATTCATGCAAATTGTCAGATCTGTGTCTGTGGCCTGTTGCTGGGTTTTACGGGGATTGAAGTTGTTCAATGGATGGTCTATAAACCAGTTGCACAAATTGTTATATCCCAGTCAAATCACCACACAGAGACAATATTTTTCATCAGCATTTGCCATTATTTAGAACTCAGGGCCTGCTCAAGATTTTATCCAGTGGTTAGCTGACATCTGTGGCAATTTGCCTCCTCAGCTATTGCCATGCCATCCCCTTAGAGAAAGTAGCTCTGTTTTACATGGACATCTGTCAAAAGAGGAAACAAAACCCTTCCTTCTCCTATCAGTTCCTTAACACTTAAATCTTATGTCCGTGATCATTTAAAACCATGACAGCACAAATAACAGATAAAAAGGAACAGATGGGAGGACTAGGGGTAAAGATAATGAAAACTCCTTTCATCTGTATAACTTGTTAGTTTTGTATGTAATGTATGCTTTAGATTCTAAAATACTGAAAGGACAAAAAAAAAATCTTTTTGATACTGCAAAATGCTACAAATAGTTTTTTTCCCCTGTTGAAGTGATAATAAAACAGATATAGAAACTTCAGTTTTATATGAATTTGATGTAAGAACATCCTACTTCTGAGTAGCGAAAGTGTTTGGAGAGCAACTGTCTTAATTGAAGCAGCAGATCAACCTGTGATCTGCACATGATGTAGCATATGTGGGAAAATCCAAGCGTGTTGGCATATGATGCCGTTGACAAACTGAACATCTTTATACAAGAGAAAATGTAGAGACATCAATGATGTCATTAAAATAAGGACATCCCCTATCATGAAAATCATAAAATGAATTTGCCTGACAGTACAGTTCTGAAGACCATGCAAGCTCCTGTCTCCTCTGTTGTGTCTTCCATGTACCTCACACTGCTTTTTGAAGCAGACACTGAGGCTGCACCATTGCAAGTTCAAGTTCCTCTCAACTGTTTATACAGATGATCCTTGTTTAGCAGCTGCCTCATTTAGCAACCATTTGCCGTTACAACCATGATGAAAAAGTAACTTTACAACCAATCCTCACATTTAGGACCATTGCAGGTCTTTAAATCAAAGCAAAGATCATAAACACAATCATGGCTTCATTCAGCAGCCACTTTATTTGATGGCCCAGGTTGCCGGTCTCAGTTGTGGTCACAAAACTGAGGACTACCTATAGTACTCTGATTCATTGTTGTTCCTTTAAAGGAAGTCCGGTCTCCTTCATGTCATGCATGACTGCCAGGGACTTCTTGGAGATGTCCCTGCTCATATACTTTCCTTGCAACAGTAAGGAAAGGATTGTCATTGTCTGCTTCTGGGATGCAGTCAAAATGTGTGTATAACACAAACGTAGGTCCTTTTGCAAGTGTCTTGTGACATTGTGTATAAGTATGTAAGAGACGGAGCTTTCAGCACAAAGTTCTATTGTTTTGACAAAATTTTGGCTTGTTGTAAATGTCCCTACAGATATGCCCTGGAGGTCTCTCATCTACGAACCTATCAGGCTGCTTAGCCCAAAAGAAGGTCAGCCAGTTGTTGCCACCTACTGAGACTAAAAGATCTTAGAGAAAGAAGCCTTTTTTTTCTTTTTTACCAGTTCGGCCAAAATAATAGCTTTGATCTCTTTTCTTTAACCAACTTTAGTCATTCAGATGAGGTCTAACTAGAGCCGTTCTCTAGTTCTGTACTATTTAGCACAGTTGGATTCTGCATGCAGCCTATTTAATTTTATTAGTTGTGTTCTTGTCATGTTGCATATAGTGGATTCCCATAAAAGTTACATTTTGTATTTACAGAAAAAATTCTCTTGAGAGTTAAGGTCTTGTAAAACATTCTTGTTCTACAGCATGAACGAATTATTGTCCTCTGAGGCATTAAAAAGTTAAGTGTACTGAAGAAAAGATCTTTTTTTTCATTAAAATGCAGTTTATATTGATAAAACAGATTACTAGCATTTGGTGAAATGGGAAACTTGGATCTGCCCTTATTGTTAATTTGCCAGTAGGCTTATTTTGGCAGGAGGACTAGAATATAATATATACCAGGACCAATCATTATGCAGTACCTGTTACTTATGTATCTGATTTAAATTGAGGTTCAGTGAAGTAGTTGAGGGGGTGGAGGACTACACCATCCTTCCTCTGTCTGCTTCTTGAAGTAGCAGAATGTGGTAACCAAGAATATTTGAAAAGAAAAGCTGTTGTGATATCAGTTTTGGCACGGTCATTTATCAATCAGTATTTTAAACATTGACAAGTGGTAATTTAATGGGGAATGACCCTGTTGGCAGGAAGCTGCAATGACAGATGATGCAGACTTATTTTTCACTATGGGCTGTACTAACTTTTTACCTTTCTCGGTATTAGAGCTCCTATTTTCGAAGTCTCAGATGTGAGATGCCACCAAGGGCGAAACTTATGGCAGAAAGCCCACAACCACTGTTATCTCACTTTAAAGTGGTTAATCCTTGATTTTCACATTACCCTCAGTTTGGAACAAAAAGAAAAGTCGTGATGGTTTGATAACTACTTCAACAACGTGGAATTTATATGCTACATTAAAAAGTTCCCTTTGTTATTGGTTTACGTTGGATGCCTGAGGAGCTCTTTCTTGGCAAGAATCCCTTCAATACATGCCAGATGAATTTAAAGATGATGGCGTGGAAAGGGTGTTAGCCCTTCAGGAGAGCCTAGGTTAAGAAGCAGATACCTCAAGAAATATCAGGAATTCTGTTTCATTATTGTAGGCTATATTTAAAAAATCTGTCCCAAGTTTTTCGGTCCCATTTTATACTAAACGCAATCAAGGCAGGGTTGTTTTTAATTTCTTTTTCATGCTTCCTTCCATCTCTGGACTCTGTAACCCCGTCTCCAAGTCTCTCTTTCATGGATTGCTCCTCTCATTAAAGGCTCTCTGGTATCCTCCCCAACGTCAAAGTGAAATTCCTTTATAGATGGGAGAGAAAGATCATTCTACTAGATTTTGGAAAAAGAGGTATGGTACATCAAGAAAATCATACAGAGCCCTCAAGGTCATGGTTCAATTGCCCAATATTGTGTAGATGCTTGTCATATACCCTTTCCCACTAGGGATGCTATCCTTTTAATTCCCATTTACCTTTCCCTTCACCTTCCCTTCCCCAGAGGCATCCATAGTCAGTTTGAGTAGGGAGGCTATTAGCCAGTGTGATAGGAGTAGTTGTTTTTTTCTTTCTTTTCTCACAATTACCTGTCCTCTCTCCATGAGATTACTTGGCATTGAAGCCATAGATAGGACTTGCCATCTAACATAAGTAGAGGGAGGGAGGGAGGGAGGGAGGGAGAGAGAGAGAGAGAGAGAAAGAGAGAGAGGGAAATTTTGAAATACAATTGGTCCTTGATTTATGACCACAATTGAGCCCAACATTTCTGTTGCTGACTGAGACAGTTGTTAAGTGAATCACTGCAATTGATTAGTTAATAACACGGTTGTTAAGTGAATCTGGCTTCCCTGTGCTTGTCAGAAAGTGTGATCACATGACCTCAGTGTCACTGCGTTATTTTATTTACCAGCTGAGCTCATTATTTCTGGACTATCTGACTTTCCGTACCTTGCCAAGAATTGTTATCAAAAGCTACTACGCATGTCCATCCACCCACATTCCTTCACACTCTTTCCTTTGTTCTCCTGCCAGCAAGGTCCGGCTTGGACCGGCAGGAGACCTCGCTTGCCAAAATGTAACAATTAACTTTTCTTAGTTAGTGAGGTGTTTTATTTTCTTTATAACAAATAAATGAGTTTTATTAGAAACCTTTCTCGCGTTTCTTTTCAGATTATTGCAACTTGGAATAAGCCTCGATTCATCTCCTCTAAACCAGGGTAATTAGTCCCAGAGCCAAACATGGGATTAATAAATGCCCTGACATCTGGTAGCAGAGGATGGTTTTGATCCATCGACCTCTAAACCAAGGTAATTAGTCCCAGAGCCAAACATGGGATTAATAAATGCCCTGACACTCAGGACACTGCATAAATATGAACCAGTTGCCAAGCGTCTGAATTTTGATCATGTGACTGTGGGGAAGCAGCAATGTCCAGAAGTGTGAAAAAGGGTCATAAGTCACTTTTTTCAGTGTTGTTATAACATTGGACAGTCACTAAATGAACTGTTGTAAGTCAAGGACTACCTGTAGTCCAGGGGTGTCAAACTCGCATCATCATGGCAGCGTCATGTGACATATCTGGACTTTTCCCCCCTTCGCTAAACCAGGCAGGGGCGGGGCCAGCACATGACGCATCTGACCCGCAGACTGTGAGTTTGACACCCCTGCTGTAGTCCATCAGTCACCGGTAGCCTTCAGCAAGCTGGCCTGATCCAGATGTTTCCATTTTGACTTCCAGAATTTCCAATCTGCCTGACTGTTGCTGAAAATTCTGGGAATATATATATATATATTTATTTATTTATTTTATTAAACTTATATGCCGCCCTCTCTCCCAAAGGACTCAGGGCGGCTCACAACAATAAAAACACACAAAATTCAGTATTCAAATCTAAAAACCAATATAATTCCCTTTAAAAACCCTTTCAGTCCAATCCGGCCAGGCCAAATAACCATGTTTTGAGGTCATGGCAGAAAGAGCGAAGGTCAGGGGCCATCCGGAGCTCCAGGGGGAGCTGATTCCACAGAGTAGGTGCACCCACAGAGAAGGACCGCTCCCTGGGAGTCGCCAGCCGACACTGTCTGCCCGACGGGACCCCAAGGAGGCCCTCCCTGTGAGAGCGCACTGGGCGATGGGGAGCTGTCGCTGGCCGCAAATGGTCCACCAGGTAGCCCGGGCCTAAGCCATGTAGGGCTTTATAGGTAATTACCAGCACCTTGAATCTCACCCGGAGGGCAACCGGTAGCCAATGCAGGTCCCCCAGGAGGGGTGTAACATGAGAGTGTCGGGACACTCCCATCACTACCCACGTGGCTGCATTCTGCACCAGCTGAAGTCTCCAAGTGTTCTTCAAGGGCAGCCCCATGTAGAGAGCATTGCAGTAGTCGATCCGGGAGGTGACGAGCGCATGAGTGACTGTGCGTAGGTCATCACGGTCCAGGTAGGGGCTCAACTGACGCACCAGACGAATCTGAGCAAATGCCCCCCTAGTCACAGTCGTAACATGGTCGTCCAAAGTCAAGCATGAGTCCTAGATTGCGCGCCGTTTCTACAGGGGGCAGCACCTCACCCCCTATAGCCAATAGAATATTCTCCTGGGACCGCGATGCCGGTATCCACAACCACTCTGTGTTGGCAGGGTTGAGCTGAAACCTGTTCCTCCCCATCCAGAGCCGCACCGCTTCCAGGCACCGGGACATCACATCGAGGGCATCACTGGGCTGATTCGGGGTGGATATAAAAAGTTGGGTATCATCAGCATACTGATGATACCCCACCCCGAAACCACGGATGATCTCCCCCAGTGGCTTCATATAGATGTTGAAAAAAAGGGGAGAGAGGACCGATCCCTGAGGGACCCCACATGTGAGGGGCCTCAGGGCCGACCTCTGTCCCCCCGCAAACACCGCTTGCAAACGCCCAGAGAGGTAGGAGGAGAACCATAGTAAAACAGTGCCTCCCACTCCCAACCCCTCAAGGCGCCGCAGCAGGATACCATGGTCGATGGTCAAAAGCCGTTGAGAGATCTAATAGGACCAGGACAGAGGAATAACCCTTGTCTCGAGCCCTCCAGAGATCATCCACCAGCGTGACCAATGACGTCTCTGTGCTGTATCTGGGCCTGAAACCTGACTGGTATGGGTCTAGATATATTGCTTCATCCAGGGCCAACGGGAGCAATAAAGCAATAAATCCAGCTATCTTGAATAACTTCCGTCCTGTCTCCAACCTTCGCAATAAAGCGAAGGTTGGAGACAGGACAGAAGTTATTCAAGATAGCTGGATCCAGGCTAGGCTTCTTGAGGAGGGGTCTCACCACCGCCTCCTTCAAGGCGGCTGGGAAATTCCTCTCACCCAAGGAGGCAGTTATCATTGCCTGGATCCAGTCACATGTGACCTCCCGGGCCGAATAAACGAGCCAGGAGGGACACGGGTCCAGCACACACGTGGTGGTTCTCAGCTTCCCCATGATCCTGTCCACTTCCTCAGGAGTAACAGGATCAAACTTGTCCCAAATCACCAGACCCGTCGCCACCTCCCCCACCGACACTGCCCAGTCAGAGTCCAGCCCCTCCCGAATCTGATCTTGATATCTTTACATCTTCAGGGACAGTTGTTCTAGTTAGTAAATCTGATCAATGAAATGAACATTTTTCTTATTTAATAATAGTTCTATGCAGTGCTATGAGAAGACATTTCATTTTTAGTCTTCCACTTTAAGCTTTTGGATCCATTGGCTGAGGGACATGGTTCAGAATTTTAATTTAATTCTGCTGCAGTTTGAGGATTTGTGTATGTTTGCTTTTTTAATGTTTAATGTAACTCACCATGAGCTTTTTTGTCCAATCTCAGAAGTCATTTTTGAACTTCTGTAAAAAAAAAAAATAATAACAGCATTTTGGGGTTAGGGATGCTATCCATATCATGGTCACAGATAAAAATATAATTTTTGTTGCTTTACTGTTTCTACCTTAATTACTACTTATCTCTAATTCACCATTTGCTTTGCCCTTTCTGAGATATCAGCATGGATAGTTATCTGGCAACCATTTAAACTTTAAAATCTCTGTGGGTGGCATTTTTTCCTCATTGCTGACAACTGAATTTTGCAAAAGAAAGTTGAGTTACTGTAAGCATAGTGAAATGTACTTTTCTGAAACGTGGACATAGGTGATAAGAATGAGAGCTTTTGAAAATATTAACCTTATTTTGGTTCCCAGATGGAAATTAAACTCTTGTGTGTGGGTGTGTGGGTATGTTTGTGTGTGGGGAAATCTTGCTCTTTTTGAGGTGAAAACAAGCAATGTTTGTGTATTAGCTATTTTTCTTCCTTTGTCCTAAACTGTAGTTTTTCAATTAGTAACAATGAAAATGAATATTTACATTGAAAATATAACAACAAAACAACAAGTTAGCTTAACAAGAAGACTGTTGAGCAAGCTATCTGCTGTTGTAAACACCCACTATACCTATTAAACTTTACTTCAAACCAATGACAATTTACAAAAATTACTTCCAATCTTTCCTGTTGCTCAATACTTCAAGAGCAGAAGTGAAAAGTCTCCAAAATCTGTACTTTTATTGACAGACTTTTCTAAAATTCTGGATGCAGCTGCCCAATATAAGTAGGATGGTGCTACTACAATTGGTTTGCAAATAAATCTCTACATCTGCTAAGTTTTGTAGGAATAATGGCTATCCAATCAAATACTGGTTTAGTCAAAAAAGTGGTATCACCATCAGTTACAATGGCAAAGGGTATACTATTGGAAAACCTGAAGGACCATGTTATAACCAAATTGCCATGGAGAAAATCTGTCCATGTGGATGCTAAGTGTTGACACTGACTTAAACAGTCAATCATTTAATCAGTTAAGCAAATATTGTTGAATTCTGATTAGAAATGATGTAGTATTGGAAAGTGAAAAAAAAGAAAGGAAGGAAGGAAGGAGGGAAGGGAGGGAGGGAGGGAGGAAGGAAGGAAGGGTGTGTGTGTGTGTATACGCAACACACACACTTATATAGTAAGATTGTGATGACTGTAAGTCTCATCAGTTATTTATATAAATGTTTATACTTTCAGGACTTAAGGTCAGGACTTTAGGTAGTTTTATGAAAGAGTCCATTTCATGAAATGTCATGAATTCCAATCCAGATAAATTTGTCACAGGATAGCTTTAGTTTTTACGGTTCCATAAAATTCTGTTCTTGCAATTTTTGTGTGAATTTTATTCTTTACTCTCCCCTTTTATATTTTTATTAACAACTCAATGCCTCCTCCTGTTTTCTCCACAACAACAACAACCCTGTGAAGTGGGTTGGGCTGAGCGAGTGTGAACTGCTCCAAAGTCACTCAACTGGCTTTCATGTCTAAGGCCAAGAAACTGACTGTTAACCCTCTGTGAATTCCTAAAAGGTGATTTATGTCTTTGGCCTTCTAAAGTAGACCCTCCAACAGTACAGTAAATATCCCTCTTTCACTCATGTAGGAAAAGCTTTATACTAATGTTCTAGAATAGCATTTCCCAGCTAATAACATTCCCACAAATATATTAGGTGATGATGTCCGTATGGCCTATGTTTTTTCTAAGCAGCATGGACATTTAGACATCTGATGGAAGGTATCACCTAGAGAACTTTGCTCTCAACATTTTAACAATTTTGTTGAGGAAGTTGTACAGATTAAGTAGCAGGCTTCTTGCTGATCCACAATCCTTGTACAGCCTTTTGTGCTACAGTTTTACAGAGAACACTAAATATATATGACATGTCTTATATTAGTTGACAAAAGCACAGTACATAGACTTTCTGGCCTTTTTTCTGAGACAGGAGACCTAATTGCCTCTTTAATTTTCAGCAAACTGCTCACCTTTCAAGTTCCTGAACTAGCCTTGTTCTTTACTACTTTAAAAAAAATAGTGGGCCCCTTTTTCATGTTTGTTGCACGATGACATTTTTCTGTATATTTATCTTCATCATTCCTTTTTTTGTGTGTATCGTCATCTTTGTAAGACCTGTCTCCAATATGCCTAAAAAGGGCAAGTCCCTAAGCTTCTGTGAGATTCCTAGATTTGTAATGGTGATGGGAATGTTATAGATGTCATTTTTCCATTTAGTTACTGAGAAAGATTTGTTAGTTGTTCCATTATAGTTTGAAGTAAATCAAGCACTGATTCCCTCTGATTTTAGGTTTTTATTATTATGATCCTTGGTTCATACTAAAATATCTTCCTTGATGTTTTAATTATATTTTCATATTTGCATTTTACAGCTTATATCTTCTGTGCTCTTTTTAAAAATTGTGCTAAATTTCAACAAGTTATTAATGTATTTGTGTTTCAGCCACAGTCTAAAAAAATTAGGATTGTTTATTTTAAGGATTATTCTAAGGATTATTTTTCATTAGTGTGGAAAAATGAGTGTATATTAGGAACATACAGCTCTGTTTGGGGGCCAAATTTAGGAAGATGCTATGGAGTGATTTTATCCAGGCCATATTTGTTGTTCTCATGGCCCACCCAGTTACATGAAATGTAGGATAATTCCAATTATTTCAGTTGACAATGGTGGAAAATAAATCATGCCCTGATAGAACAAACCATCCTTCTCTTGAATAACTCTTGTACTAAAGGAGCTTTTCATCAAAGCTTGCTCTTGCTCAGATGCCTTATATCTCTGATGTCTTTTATGCTATTAATTAATGGGATGTAAATTATTCCTATTGATTTATTTGGCTGTGTTTTGAGCCCAAGAAGAAAGTTATTTGCCTCTCTTTTTAGGAAACCAGTCCTCTATACTCTTACTGGTTGTCAGCTACTTCGGTGAGAATGTGGAAGAAACTGGCAGCCATCTCCTTATTAGACAACACCCAGAAAACAAAGATTATGAGGTAGAAATTGGTTCCATCCTCCTTGTCTTCTCACCCAGGGATGCCCAGTGAGACCTGCTCAAAATAATACTACTTCCGCCTGCCGAAAGTAGTCCAGCTACACAGTCATTTATCCATACCTACCCCAGCAACTTATTATTCTTCAAGCATCACTTCGTTTTGGCTTGCAATAAGTCCTGTTCAGTCATTGTGCTGCAGTGCAATGTTTAAAGCTGAAATGGGCATTGGAATCTGTTTGTTTGCAGCAGATGATTTGCCTAAGCTTTGATGCACAGTCACTTTCTGACATTTGTGTATTTCAGCAGTGAACAATGTAAACTCATTTTCCGAGCACTTTGATTACTTGCACATAGCAGTGCCCATGGCATGTGACAGAGAAGAGCACTCCATCCACTAATCAGATAGCAGTGCTTCAAGCGTATTTACACAAAATAATGAAAACAGCTGTTAGATACCTTTAAACTTGAGTGTGTTTTGTTATTAATCTACTAGCCTGTACACATGACACTATAATTCTTTGCTCACTCAAGTTGCCTTTAATGACACAGTAATAAAACGGAGAGGGATGAAAGTAATGGAATTGTAGAATGTAATGCCTCAATTGTTCTACAGTGTCTTCCTTTTTGCCAAAATAAACCACAATTAGGTCCATATGGTGTTTTTGAAGTTTTCAAGCAATGACCCTAATAAAAAGTAATGAATTTCTGACAAAAGAAAGCGTGGTGTTCTTTTAAGCAGATATCTTTGCTATTCATCTAGATATGATGGCAGACTGATACGCTAATAGAAGAAGAAAGATTCAGTGGGCCTGTTACAAGCACTTTCATTTTCAGTTTATTTTATACAAAATTTCATATGAAAAGGTAGAAACATGTTGTGATGTATTAATTATGCTACCTCTTTAATGAGAGCTGGTATGTTCAGAAATCTGTTAGTTCTTTCTTTCTTTTTAATTTATTTCTAGCAGAACGTGAAACTTCAGAGGAAAGAGGTGAACATATTGCTTTTTTAAAAAAAGCAGTGACAAGTTTTCCCGAATGCAGTTTTTTAAAGGTTATTCTCCTTTCCCCTTCATATTCTAAAACCCTTTGCGCTCCTGTAAAATATCTTAAACATTGAGAAAATATTATGAGAACAATAACATAATACTCTATTTATTAGGCTGTGTAGATATAACATCCGTACTAATAACTCAGCCTTCAACAAAGCCAGCATCGTATGTTTTTCCTTGTTTCATAATTCAACTCTAGAGAAAGGAATGTTATGATTAAAGTGCATCTGAGCATGTGTTGAGTAACTGTCCCGTAATTGTGTATGCCTAATCCACATTCATATTTGGTGTTATTGGGAAAGATGTTCTAGTTAGATTAAGGTTTCCAGCAGCCTTACTAGTTAAGTTTTCCTCATGGCCAGGTATTGAATCCTTGCTCATATAATAAAGCATGTTTGTCTACAAGTATTGGAAAAATAATTTTGTAATTTTGGCTTACATCTGATAACTATCAGGAAGGACTTTATTTTGATATCTTAGAACAGTGATGGCGAACCTTTTCAGCACCAAGTGCCCAAACTGGAATGTGTGTGCGCCCCAGAAACCCAAAGACCATCTGGCCAGTGTGCACATGCACACCTGGTCTTCTGGTTTCTGGCATGCGCATGAGCACCAGCCAGCTGCTCTTTGTGCACATCAGAGCCCTGGAAACCGAAGACCAGGTGCATACACTGGAAACCAGAAGAGCGGCTGGCGATGGCACGCGTGCTCACAGAGAGGGCTCTGCGTTCCACCTCCGGCACACGTGCCATAGGTTCGCCATCACGGCCTTAGAACTTCTAGTACTCTTGATATTTTCTCCACAAGGTGTCTCAGATATGTTGAGAGTACCTGGTAGATACTGATTGGAGAAGAACACTTGTTAAGTCACTGGAAGGTATTGTGTTATATTGGTGATAACTAGCTGTATCTCTTCTGGTTTTCACCATATTATTTGCTTCCTGTTTAAGGCTAATTTTCTTGTTGTTGGAGCATACGCAATTGCTAGAACATATTGTGAAACATAAAGAAATTCATCTCACCTGCAAGAAAATTAATTAGCCAGATAAAAATAATTAAGTCAGTACAGTTACTTGCAGTATCCATAGTTATTTGTCTCTTCCTACCACATAAAAAGTCCATGTGAGTTACCTATGTCAACATAGGGTCTGACTGGAAATTCTTAGTTGAAGAATTTGAAGCTGAAGTTCCATCACATCAGAAGGATACCAGATAGAAAAAATTGGTTTAAAATATACAATATCATTACTTTCAGTTTTTAACTAACAATGGTCTTAAAATACCACAAAATTTAAATTTAAACAAGAATGGCTCTCTCATATATCACAAACAACAAAGAAAGCTTAAATAAAAGGTCATAAATAGAAATCAGAAGCTATTCCTAAAGCTTATAAATGAATTAACTATAGCTATCAGTTAAGACATAGTAAATAGGAAGAGTATAATTTGTAACAAAGTAGTTTCTTAGTAAAGAAACTTAGGGGAAACTTAGTTATTTTTCCCCTTTTTTGCTTGTACATCAGTACATTTTTTTTTTTTATATTTGCTTTTTAAATAATAAAACATGTAAAAATAGCAACTCTTTAAAAGAGAATGCAGTTAGCAAAACATATTAAAATTTAGAAATATTATGCAGAACAATGGTTTTTTTTTTCATATGACAATAAAGAACAACAGTATTCATGCAAGCTTTGAAGGAAATACAACTATTGTGGAACAGATCCAAGTTCTGTAGTGGAGATTTCTGAGATGTAATCCTTCCTTGTTGCATAAATAGAAAATAGTATTATGTCAATACAGACATGATCAACCCTAATCTAAGTTTAATTTTATCTGTAGAAATTGGGAAAAAAGCTGTTCTGATTAGAATAGTTTGAACTTTATGGGTTTCTTAAATCTAAATGTGTCAGCAAACCTAGGTAAATCAGAAGGGAAACACAACCAGGTGAGCTAATTCTGCTTTATTGTCACGTTACATTAGTAGAATCTTACAAGTGTGATAATACAAGTCTCATACTGTCATTTTTATCAGTCTGATATGCTAGAGCAGATCCTTCTAAAGTTTCTTTGTCCCCCCCCCCTTTTATCTGATTGTTCTCTAGGCAGCACCTTTCTCCTTGTCCGTCAAGGGGATTCCAACATACAATATTTCAGAGTAATAACAGATGATCGATAAATAGATTGATATAATGTGGTAGACAATAAAAGGTGAATATTACCATTCAAGTCATCAAGATGTTTAATTTTAGTAGCATAATATAAAGATCCTGCATTAAAAACAAACTGGTCCCACACAAGGAATCAAGTCTACCCAAAACAATGAATATAGAAAGCCATATAAACTGAAATAATAAATAAAATAAATCACTATCATGTCTTTTTTCTACCCAAAAACTGTAGAGATGTTTCAAAATCATAGACATTATTTAATGAATCAAGACACTGAAAACACAGTTATTTCTCAGAGATAATCTTTCATTCCACTTTTAATCTTCAAAAGATCTTCAGGTATATCTGAAATGACTTGTTCCCATCTTAAAATGAATCAACAAAGCCACAAGTACAAGAGAGCAATTATGCCCAAATATCTGAGAGTTCCTTCTATTTGGCTCCATGAGAAACGTGGCTCTTTCTTTTATATATCCAAACTAAAACCCTCTCCTCTTAGTCATAGAAGGTACTCCTGATTAACATTAGAATGTGTACTTTGAATTCACTATTAAACAGGACAGAAGAAATGAGAGTTTTATTTTTATGTGGCACTGCTTTCATTTTTGGTTGATTTGCTTATTGTAACATTTAGAGTAGATCAAAGAAGGTGGTCATCTGCAATTGTTAACTTCTCCATAGCATATGATATAAATAGAACCTTTAGCATATAAAAGATTTCATATAGAAAATTAGGACAGTTCAGGGTATATCTCTGCTCTGGGGAAATCCCTTTGGTTTTGTAATCATGCCCACAGGTTGAGGCTCCTGAGTCACTGGGGATTTCCACTAGGCTTCTTGGTATGGCCAAAGAGATACCATCCTTGGGGATTACCACTTAATGCTGGGGATTCCCACAGGTATGTATGGCCAAGAAGTCCCTGAAATTTACCCAATCTGCCTGGGGTCAGGTACTAGTGGGGATTTTTTTTTTTACCCTGAATTTGGGCTCTATGGGAATAGTACTTCTCAAGATGATGTAAAGTAATAAAACTATAGCCAAAGGCACAAATTCATCAGAAGGTGCCACCAAATCTGCTACAATATTTAGACATGGAGTGCAACATTTTTTTTATTTTATTTTTTTGCAGAAGTTCCACAATCAAAATATGGGAAATAATACTAGAAAACTAAAACGTATTCTGAAATGAATAGAAAGGCTAAAACTCGAAATAGTTTAATGCAATTACAACTAGTGATGTTACAATTTAAAATATTTTTGTTGTGATTTTCAATAGATTCCCTGAATTTTTTCTTTGCTTACTTATAGGAGTCGGGGTGGAAGGGTGTATTTTATTTCTTAATTCCACTTTGCTACTGCATGGATGTTTCTTGTGATTTTATTGTTGTTGTTTACTTGGCAACATGGTATTAGTTTACCAGGGGACATGCCGTTAATATGATAGCATCACATATGACTAATCAAGTGTGTGACAAAATCATCTTATCATTATAGTAAGAAAAATGCCACTGGCCTGCGTTGTGTACCTGATGTTGCCAGATAACTAAACTCAGTTAACTGTGTGATAGTGTAATATTAGTAGTTTAATATAAGGATGGGAAGAATTGCCCTCACTTAAAGACAGTGTTAGCTGTATTTTCAAAGCTTTCAAACTTCTGATAAAGGAAAGAGTTTTTAACCATTGAAAATTGTCAAGATGGAAATATATTTTTTGTCTCTAAATATTGTACTATAATATCTTTAAATAATGCTTTTTAACTGGAGTCTTAGTTTCAATTTATAATAACCTTGAATTGCATAAAGAAGTGTGCCTAAATAATCAGTCACTGCATTTCATTTATAGAAGCTTATAGTAGTCCACCACTTTGGCTAGATATACTGCTTAAACATTCTCATTCTTCTCTTTGTGTTAATTATGTTAGTTCTATTGAAATCATTTATTTACATGTCAGGCAGATTTCCCAATCATATCTTATCACAATCTAATTCTGGCTTCAGTGCGGGATAAATTCCATATCACTGAGTTTTCCCATCTGTGATAGTAGAAAGGCTTTTGGTGGTTTCAGTGAAATCTGGACTGCAACTGGCTATGTTGAATACGTACTGAAGAATACAAGTTTTTTCTTGCCAAAACTGATCTGAGCTTAGCAGTTACGTTCTGAAAGACAAAACACAGCTAAACGTTACTTCTATGATTTTAGATTCTGTTTAGTCCTAGGATTCTCCACGTAGCACACAAAGCTGTCAATCAATACCTGAGTGTATCTATGACATTGCATGATAATTAAATGAAATCACTATACAATTTGGGGTGAAAAGGGAAAAGCCTTTTTATTCCTTCAATTTTTGTCATTCTCTATATTCATAAATAACAACTTTAGCAAAAAAAATATACACAGCTCTCAACATTTACAAATATTTTTTTAAAGTACCTTGTTAAAAATGTTGCCTGGTATCTAGAATCAAGAGCTGCATGCCTTTAAATTTATAATTCATTGTATTTTTAATTGCGTAATTTGGTGCTTTGATGTTTAAAAGAGCGTTGCTTTTAAACAATAACTTAAATGAGAGAAGTTTAAGGAAACATTAGTTGTACTGAGATTTGGGGATATATAAGTTAGTGGTAGAGGTTACATTCTCAATAACATGACTTAATACAGCAGCATTTTAGTAAATTGGTATATAAACAAACATCTGCTAGAGGAATGCAGAAATGACATCATAAAGAATGTATGCAAAGTTTTAACTGAAAAAGAGCAATGCTGCATATTGTTCCATGTATTTTCAATCTAAAATAATTTTTTTTTACGTTTGAATAGAAGCCTCCTGTCCATATGCCTGCTCAACAAAACATTTAAGCTGTAATGCCCTTTCACTGTACCTAAACATTTTCCCTAGGTCATTGAGTAAGACAATACTTACAGTAATACAGTATGTGTTATATGTAATTATCTTGACAATAATTTAGTTTTTGTAAACAGTTTTATCATAAAACAGCCATAAGAGGCAAGATGAATTTGACTCATTTTGTGTGTAGAGCATGTGAATCATTTAATAGACCATTACATCTACTATATTAGGCTCCATTCTTTTTTTTTTCCCTTCAGAGAGCCTTTCATTATAAGACTGACTTTAATGGAAAGAAGTTTAACCTTCCCTCCCAAATAGACTGAACTCCATAATAGTGTAAACATTCTCATTATAAAATAAAATCCCCTTCCTCAAGGGCAGCACCTTAATTATGTTGCAGAACAGTTCTTCTTTTGAAACTACAAAAACATGCTTTCTCCTGTTTGTGGTCAATTTTTTTTATCCTTTTTCCCTTTATTAAAGCTGGTCAATCATACTTCTAAAACCCCGTAACCTGATAAAATAAATCATGTTTGATTCATTGTTAATTTTGGAGTTTATTTTAATCACGCCCGGCAAAGAAGTCATCAGTAAAATTGCTGTTGATTTATAAATAAGATAATTAGAGGCTTTGCTCCTAAGTACTGTTCACTGGTGTTGTGGCTGATTTTATTGCATAGTCAAACCCCTTCATTCAATTTTAAAATTGCCTTTTGAATGAACTGCACTAAGAGTGTGCTACAGTGTGTCACTATTAATACCTTAGCTCTCCTATTTCATTGTCCAGTTAATAAATACACAATTAGTTCCTTAATAAAGGGGTCAAGGAGTTTTGCTAGTTTTTAAGTGAGCTGAAGCCAAACATTGCATAGAGACTTACATTTATGAATGCTACTGGATATTAATGACACAGCCCTAAACCTGCATATCTTGAAGCATTCATAAATGTACTTGCCCTGGAATAATTCCTGTTGCATTCTTTAGAATAGGCATGAGGGTTGTACCATAAAATATTTGAAAAGGTATAAAAGTTAACCCATATTGTAATTAGTTTGCTTAGTGCTATGTGTAATTAAAGCCACTGTGTCCTGTTCAATAAAGCAGAATTTATTGAAAAAGTCTGAAAAAAAATCCAGGCTTAACATTATCTATAAGTCCATCTTTTGCCTACAGAACTAGATCATTTAAGTTCTGTTTTACCATTCACAGTCTTTTAGGATGAACTGGAATCATTGATGCCTGCAGCCATAAAAACTATTTCTTGATTTAAAAATGCCAGAAGAGTAAGCCCAGAGCAGCCTGTAGCTCATTTGTTACATGCATGTAAGCATTCCACAGTTCCGTGTTAATCTGATACCTCATAGTAATTACATTTACATTTCTACTAAGTGCTGGGAATTCATTGGAGCAAATCATGCATATACAGGTAAACCTTATGATTATATGTTCCTTCATTTGTTTCACATTGCATTCCTATCAACCTTGACCCACTTGGATTCCAGCTGTTGGACAACTCCCATTAATTTTGACAAGCATTTTTCTCCTTTTTCAGAATGTGAATTCTTTTCGCGATAGAAGTATGAAAGGCAAAAACTGAAAACAAAACAAAACAAGAATCTTTGTTTTTGCAGTCTTAAAGAAAGTCTCTCTGCGTGTGTGTGTTTGGGTGTGTGTGTGTGTGTGTGCATGCGTGTGTCCCTTTGTAACAGAAGGAATGTTTCTTATGTTTCTGCCTTCAGACAGTTGGCACACTTTTCATCTCAGCAGCTGCTTTCTCTTAAAGTGCAGTAGAGTGTAGGACTGTAGTGACATTAGCATTAATACTTCACATTCTGCTATCATATGCTGTCACTGTGAAATATGGATTTAGGTTACATGTGTTTGCAGACTTTGTACTGCTGAATTATGAAAGCTGACTCAGTTGAAGAATTGTGTTGTATTCAGAGACTGTGAACTGAACAATAAATGAATGCAGTAAGGAGACTTAGAGTAATCATAGTTGTTGCCATCCGATCCCTTGTTGCCACACACACACACACACACACACACACACACACACACACACACTTTGTTTCCCTGATAAGTTTCTGTTTTCAGAGTTTGGAGGAGAGTACCTTTTGGTTAGCAGCAAAATAATGTTTTTACACAATGGCATTCGCTTGTAAGCTAACCAGCTTTTTGGTTGCCTTTCTAAAAATAAGAAGTGACTGTGGAATTAATACCAGTATTACTACAGCCTTGGTTACACAGAAATGTAACAGGATTGTGTATGCGGCTAATATGGCTGGTTGGGGATGGATACTGGACAAGTACAAGTTTTTAAATCTCATTAATATGAGTCAGTATCTAATTGTGGAAAGTTATTTTCAAATCCAATTTTATTGAATAATCTTAGATTCCGATGCAGTCCCTTGACTGCGTAACACCCCCAGCTGTACAGCCCTTTTGTCCAACTTTGTTTGCTTTTTTCTCTCTCCGAATTCTCCTTAAAAAAGATCCACCCAATGCTTTATTCTTTTTTGGGAGATACCAAGAACTACTTTACATTTGTATTTCCTGCATTGGTTAATCAACACAAGCTATCTTACATAAAACACGATGTTTGTTTGTATTTATGTACTCCATATGGAGGCCCCTTGTCACCACACCTCAGAGATTCTGGGATGCATTGAATTGGTGTTTTGCTTTTTTTTTTTAAACGTTACCTTTTGAGACTATTGTAACAAGTGCCTTCCTTCCTCAAGTCACTAGAGAACAAAGATCTAGGAAGAACCCAGCCACTATTTGTCATTTGATTAAATTTGAGAACAAAGAAATATTAGAACATACTGTAGTAATTCTAGCACACAATAAGAGAGAGATGATTTCAATATGGAAAAAGGGATGAAATTAGGCATTTCCTGCATTATCAACAATATCTGCATCTTGCTCGCTGTTAGTGAAACTAGAGAGATTCTAGAGGGGGTGTAGAGAGATACACTGTAATATCAGTTTATTACCCGAGTTAACTTGTTTTTCTTTTCTTTTTTTAAAAAAAAAAAAATCATAAATGTAATTAAACACATATTGTCAAAGGAAAAGTAAAGGCAGTGAAAATACAAAAGAAAGTTTAAAGGTATTCCTGTGGAAAACGACAACATTTTTAAAGCACTTTTTCTTACTAATTTTCAAGAAGCAACTCTAATATAAAAGTCACGATTCCCTGTCATGTACTAGCAGTCAGAACTTGTTACACACATGGACACAATTTATAAACTTTTACCCATTCAGGGCCTTAAGATGGCAACTGAATGGGTTAACAAAACACATTTTATTTATTTATTTTTTAAATTATATGTAATAGTTTTAATAAATTTATATTGAATTAATTAAAAATATACCTAAGAAAAAAACTGTTTTTATGCAAGAAATTTTCTTTTTATATATATACCTCTTTCATCTATCTACATAGACATTTTTAAAACTTTACCAGCATTGCTATCAGTATATACTTATTTCTATTTCTTAAATCATATGGTTTGAATAATTATGCTAGAATACTTTAACATAAACTAATTTATAGCAAGATCCTAGAACATGTTGCTGCAAAGTATTCATATCCCTTGTAAATTCACGCTTAAGCACATTTAATATTTCAGGCTTTGTTGAATTCGACTTTATTACAATATTGCAATAAAATATATGTTGTTTAAATCATGTTCTCCAGAGGAAAGAAACCACTTTTGAGAAAGTGGATGTTCCTCATTTATGCTTTATTTTTTTAATTTCCAGCCAAAAAAGCAGTGTCTTAACATAGTTGTTCCTTGGCATTTATTTAAAAGCAGCAAAAAGAAAAAAAAAATTTGGGGGGGTTGTGCCACATGGCTTGTTTATGAAAAAAAAGTGTTGGAAAGGAAAAGGCTGTTGTCTTTTTTTTGACTGATCAATTTATGACCACTGTATTTATTCAAAAGAAACAAAATAATTGCTGATGTTCTCTTTTATAAAGCTACTACATAGTTGAATTTTTCTACATGTTTGTAACAGAATGCAGTCTCACTGAACAAACTATGTCTGTGGATTCAGCACTAGCCGCATGAATTATTTGTTCCTGAATTCTGGAGACTTCTCTTCTCTTCTCTTCTCTTCTCTTCTCTTCTCTTCTCTTCTCTTCTCTTCTCTTCTCTTCTCTTCTCTTCTCTTCCCTTCCCTTCCCTTCCCTTCCCTTCCCTTCCCTTCCCTTCCCTTCCCTTCCCTTCCTTTTCCCTCCCCTCCCCTCCCCCCTCCCCTCGAGTGGGAATTTCTTGAGGATCTGAGATGATATTTTCTTCTGAATATTCTGAGTATTTCTGAATATTAAACAATTCATATTAAACTGTAATTATTTTAAAAAACTATTTTCATATAAATAATAGAAAGTGACAACTGCAAATTTTCTAAAATTACGCAGTTTGTAAGAAGAGCCACTTATATTCCGACTCTCCATAGACATTTCTATTCCGAATACATTTGAAAGATAGTCCTGGCTGAAATATTTTTTTTAGTTTTATAGATCTTCCAAAATCAGTAATCTATAATTAGAAAAAAATATATATTTTCTGTCTTTCAAATATGCATGCAAGTATATATTTCCTGTTCTACACATTTAGTTCTTATTAATATAAACCTGTGTTTAAGCAGAATTTTTAGTTGAGATCAAGGTCAGATACAGAAACTAAAGCAACTCTGGCTTCACATACACTGTACATACAGAGAGAGAAAGAGATACAGTGCAAATTTTTTCTTGAAAACATTGGTTTCTCAATAAAGAGTTTAAGGAAGAAAATTCCTTTCTTGCTTAGCATCAAACATGCAATTTCTAAAGCAAGACTGTACAAACCTATTTGGCTTAAAGAGTAGCATGTCTATTATGGGCAAAGCCAAACAAAGAAATATGCACTGTGTGCACCAAAATTAAGTTTGGTGTTGAATTCATTTAAGTAAGTTAAAATGATTACTCCCCATTCATTTAATAATTTTTGGTATTAAAATGTTTAGAAGGTCTCTGGAGATCACACCAAAGGCTTTGGAGGCCCTGTGATCTCAAATTGTACATCCTAAATCATTCTTGATACATTTGTGAACTTTCTGAAAAGATTCTTTGCAAATCTAAGAGACTGCAGAGGAAAGGAAGACTGAAATACCGTTTGACAAGGGTACAGCTTCCTTGACTTCGCATTCTGTCCATAACGACAGTTTACAAACAGGAGACTGTATTCATGAAATTGTTGTCTACTAGATTCCTTCAAATTTCTTGGGAGAATCTATGTCTAATTTCACCAGAATTCAGTGAACGACAGTTTTCATTTTTAGGCTTTCTAGATTCCTCTATTTTATATTTAAATAAGAAATGAACTATTTTGTTCCTTCTTCTCTCCCAAGAGTTTGTGGTAACATATCTGGTTCTTTTTCTCCTGACCTTCAAATGTTCCTTCAAGTTAAATTAGTCAGTGATTTCCTGATGAAATGAAGCCTAAGTAAGGATCATTGCTGAATAAAAAGTCCCTCCAACCCTCCTAGGATGGCCCTCCAGTCCCTCCTAGGATGGCCCTGTTGGATAATTTTGGTTGTTAAGTGTAGGCGTATTTCTTCATACCATGTGGAAAACAAAGGATACTAGAAAAGGAAGTGAAGTGTTTAAGTGTCAGGGAAAAGTAAAGGACATCACCACAAGGATGCTATGTATTCTCAAAATATTAGTTACTGATTTAGAACGTGTGTGCTTAGTTCTCTAAATTCTATCTTAATCACAGAATTAAAAGCTCACTTTTGCATTGTTAAAGCAGCCAACTGAAGAGAGTGGGGGGGGGGAACCCAACCAAACATTAATACTAAATTTGTCCCCAATTAACTTGAAACCTCCTTGATTTTTGAAGGATACATTCAGTCTTTCGTTCCCCCGATGACCCATTAAGATGAAGGCTGTTCTGGGAGATGGTCCAACATCATCTCAAATGTGTGGGTTTTGGAGTTCATTCAGAAGGGCTGCTCCTTGGAATTTGAATCTGTCTCAAGGTCAGATCAGTTTACTCAAGCAGAATTTAAGCAAACTGTAAAAAGAGGAGGAATGCTTTCTGAAGGTTTTCAACTATACCACCATAGCAGACATGAAACCAAGATGCCAAATCTTGTACAATCTGCTTTACTAAAATTCTGGATATCAATAACTAAACAATTAAATGGCAAGCAACCAGAGATCAAATCAACACATGCTTTTCTCCACTGGTACAGTTCTAAGAAATTATGTTAATTGATTCTAAAAAGTAAAGTAGGCTTATCTATATATATATTTTAAAAAATACCAAAAAAAATGATCAAAAGATGACTTTATAATCAGAACATAAACTACCAGCTACCGTTAAGTCTTCTCATTTAAAACCAGCTGCATATCCCATCATCCCTATCTTTTAATTACATGCTGTTTTGACCATAATTCATAATCTCTAATGATCACTACCCCACCTTTAAACAGAACAATATGAGAGCTTGTATTTTCATCACTCATCCAATACAAATATGTCATTCTTTTGGTTTAGTTAGATGTTTTGCATAGCTTCCTTTATGTAAGGGTATCCCGGACTTTGAGTTGGTGGGGACTGGTTTGTTTCAGTACCTTTTTTACAGCCTCTTATTTGTTTTTTACTTTACACAGGCACAAAATAGAGACAGGCTTTTTTTTTGTTTTTACTCCTGTACAAAGTAGTTTTTTTTTTTTTTCCTTTTCTTTTCTTTAGGTCACCCAATCACCAATTGCTGTAGCTTGAAGCTTTGAGAAAATCCCTATCCTTTCTTCTTTTCTTTGTGCATAGACTGTTGATGAGATCTTGGCTGCAGCACTTGGGATGGAGAAATACATATCTCTGTCTCTATCTATCTCTTATCTATCTCTATATCTATCTCTCTGTGTGTCTGTCTGTGTGTATACCTATTAAAAAAACTGGTGTATTCTGTACAACTGAATCAGATTATGATCATTCAGAAAATGCTGCATTATGTAAACATAATTTTGGATTTCGAATCAACATACAGAAGGAAATGAATCTCCAAGCATTTTCCTTTATTGGAATGATGTGTAACAAGTTTGGTAGTGTAAAACCTATGGGCAAAGTAGCCCTTCAAAGCTATTTAACAAGTTTATTAGTGCCATGAACTGTTTAAAATTAATATGCAAAAATGTGCAATACAAGCTATTTTTGCATCCTGTTATGTTTGTATTAATATTAATACAGATCACCATTCTAATAACTTTTTGTATATGGATATCAGTTTAAAGCTTTGGATGCATAGTGTTAATACATAGTGTTAAGCATACTAACACCAGCCTATATGGTGTTAATACTATGTGTATCCAACAAAAAGAAAACCCTAGTGCTTTATTTTCTTTAAGAAATTTTTTTCAAAGATTACAGCATTTGGCACTAAATACAATGTGACTCTACTATATGTGAGTATCCTGGTTTTCATTATACAATAGCTTCTCAGCAATCTACAACCTCCCTGGCTTCTAGCATTCCAGTTAAACCCCAAGGAAAGTCACATTGAAGGAATGATTTATGTCTGGATAAATATTGAGCCTCTTTCTTTAATTGAGATTAGAATAAGATTTGAACTCCAGTGAGTTTAAATCTGCTTCTTGATAGCAAAAGATCAGACTGATCATGTTGTATAGGAAAGTATCAGATATGTTAAAGATATCCAGCAGTTACAGGAAGATATTTTTTTAAAAAAAAGATCTCTTATCTCTAGATATCTCATCTGTTGAAAGAGGGAGAGGGAGAGGGAGAGGGAGGGAGGGAGGGAGAGAGAGAGAGAAAGAGAGAAAGAGAGAGAGATTTTGCTATAGGAAATATTGGCAGTAGTATTTCCTCTTTAAAATCCTATTTAAAAATCCAGGCATGTGAACAACAGGGATTTAAAAAGGGTGAATATCTTTGCACCTTAATGGAAGAACTGTTTCTGTAATGGTATCAAAGATAAACCAATGTATTATGAAGACTAAATGATAAAGGGTGATAATATGCCATTCTTGAGACTTCTTGGCTCTTACCTAAGACATCAGAAAGTGATCGTTGAATTTTAAATAGCCATACAAATGGATGACATAGAAATTTAACTTTGCTTTGACCTTATTCTAATTCACAAGATGACTGCAAATGACTTTGTTACATCTGAATATATGCTGGATGCTAAATCACTCCAGAGTATAAAATCTTTGTTTTGGCATAATGTTGATGCATAAACATTTGTACCCCATACTAACCCTATAAACATCACAATCCATCAGTACAATTACAAAAAAGATTGTTTGTTTTCACACTTAAAGCAGACATGAAATAGAGTGTCCTTAACTTAATCACCACCTTGATTTACCACATTTGCATATATTTGCATATTAATTGGACTACAGATTAAAATTGGTTTTGTAATTTTAATTAAGTGTCCACAAAGGTAAATGATTAGAACTGTTTAAAATACATTCTGACATAAATAGCAGTAAAAGCTTTTGTGATGATGTTTTTGTGGAATTACATTTAGAAAGTGGCCTTTTTATGATAGTAATTTTAATCTTAAATAGAATTATACAGTCAAACAGAACTGTGGATTCATAATCATTTTTTTCAAGATTCATTTAATATTTTGCTGATTTGCAGCACTTGATGAAAATGTAGTGTAGGTTTAGCTGATTGCAAAATTAGGCCTGTAGTGCTGATAAACTGAGGGTTTAAACCAAAGTCGTCTTAATAGCGTTCTACATATTTCAGATGTATTACATGTAGTTGTATAGATTATTTTTTAAAGTGAAGCCTCAAAAAGCTCAGAGTAAAGGATGATCTATTCTTTTAACTGTAATCCTCCACTTGGGCATTCTCACTTTTAGTTCTGACCAAAGGCTACGCAGCATTTTAAAATTCTTTGTGCTAAATAGATCTATCCATGTATGTATTGAGAAATTATTTCTTTCGTTGTCAAGGAAACTTGAATATCAGTAGGTAAAACTGGACTTGCAGTTTTCTTTACAATTGCACCAAATGTTATTTTTTTAAAAAAAATGGTTGACCTTCAAGTACTGTAAGTATGGAGAAAGAAATAATACTCTTCAATTAATAGTGAAACAATCTTCCCTTGCTTTTTTTAATGAATTGTTAGTACTGTGGTTAACCTTTAATTACTGGTTTTGCATTAATTCAAAATTCCAGAGTTCCACAATGAACCAGATATACCACATAGTTCACATTGGGTGAGTTTTAATATAGCTGGTTTACCGTACTATCCAGTTTACTGTAGTAGGAACCAGGAGACAGTGAGTTTTAGTCGCACCTTTAGGCATGAAAGCCAACTGGTTGCCTCAGGTCCATCACTGTCTCTCAGGCCAACTCACTTCACAGGATGGTTGTTGTTGTGGAGAAAATAAGAGGAGGAAGTATCAGATATGTTTGCTGCTTTGAGTTATCAAATAGTAAAGGAAGGAAAATAAATCAACCAACCAACCAACCACATGGATCTCTCTATATTATATTGCAATGTGTTGGTCCAAGGCACCACAGTAGTGTGATGCTCTTGCAGCTTACAGTAAACTTTGTGAGTATTCAAGGCTACCTTCACCAACAGGAATCACATTATCCAAGGAGAAAGTAGTCAAGGACCTGGTTAGGTCTTTCTCACCCTAATGTGGTTTATTATAAATTATAAATTGAGGCTTGCAATGCATTGCTCTAAAGCAGAGGTGTCAAACTGGCAGACCACGGGCCAGATGCAACACGCACAGGCCACACCCACCCCAGCTCCGCGAAGGGAAAAAACATCGCAAAACATCATGTGACGGCAATGTGATGCTGCAACTTTGACACCCATGCTCTAAAGCTTTCAGAGTGGCAAGGGAGAACAAGAAAAGCCTTTGTGAGCTTATTCATTGAACGCGTGTTAATTGAAAATCCACCACAGAAGAGTAAGGTTATCACTCAATCTTCTTTTTGTGTATATAGTAATTATTAAAACTTTTAAACAAGAAGATGAGTCTAAAGTAAGGAAGAATAAAAAATAAATAAAAAGAAAGAAAGAAATCAAAGGAAAAGCGAAAAACTGCAAGAAAAGAAAAGTTGAACTAAAATAGAAAATAAAGAAAAATAATATCAAGAAATGACTTCCAGTATTCTTCCCAGCAATTTTAAGTACAAATATATTTTAAACCCTCTGTCTAAAGTTACATCATATTATTCTTTTTTCTATGACGTACCCTATTTAATCATTAAACCATAAATCCCAAGTTCATTTTCTTTTTCAAAAGTCCATAAGAAGCTTCTAGTCACCAATAAAAGTAGATCAAGTGGTGTCCTATCCTGGCAACTTAAAAACCTGTGGACTTCAACTCCCAGAATTCCCCAGCCAGCATGAAACTGACACCATTTGTGTTGTGGTTCCAATTTGTACGTTCTCTGAAATGACTTGACTTGAATAAGGTCCAGCACCTTTTAGATAACTTTCTCAAACCACTGAGTTTTGATAAATTCCTATGCAACTGGAAAAACATTTCAATTATCATATTTCAGTAGTGATGTGGAATGTATCACATGAAATATATGTGAATATATTATGCAAAAAAAATGTTTCAGTGTTCAAGCACTGTAATAAGTATGGGGCGGTAAGCAGTCACCTCTGGGACAGGCTCTTACAAATCTATTATTTCAATATGGAAGGACAATAAATTAGTACTGAGGTGGGCAATGAGGTTGATTCAGTGAATACATGTTAAAATGTTATGTTCCTTCTTTTCTTTCTACATGCCTACTAAGTCCTACTCAGAATGGTTTTTCGTTGTAATATAAACTGGGATGTGGTCATATCTAGAACAGAAGCAGCAAAGCTAACTTGGATTGATATATACCACTTCAGTGTTTATATTTTAGTTGGTAAATTCAAATACAGGTAGTCCTCGACTTACAACCATTCATTTAGTGACCGTTAGAAGTTACAACAGCACTGAAAAAAGTGAGTGCTTTTCACACTTATGACCATTGCAGCTTCCCAATGGTCATCTGATCAAAATTTGGGTGCTTGCCAACTGGCTCATATTTATGACAGTTGCAGTGTTCCAGGGTCATGTGATCACCTTGCAACCTTCTGACAAGCAAAATCAATGGGGAAACCAAATTTACTTAACAGCTGTGTTACTAACTTAACAATTACAGCGATTCACTTAACAATAAGAAAGATCGTAAGATGGGGCAAAACTCACTTAACTGAACAATCCTTGCTTAGCAGTGAAATTTTTGGATTCAATTGTAGTCGTAAGTTGAGGACTATCTGTACTCATAAAATAAAGATATTAATTTTAGCAAAGGGCTTTTTAAAGGCATATTTTACTGAAAAGATACACTTTTCTCTTCGTCTGTCTGTCCAGAATGAACTTTCGGTAATGGTACAGAGACCTTTTCTTATTTCTGAACATGTTTCAGTGTATGTAAAACCTGATTCAATATGTCCTCCTGTACCATTATGCTGTTTTAAAGAGGTACATTGTCATATTTTTAATACTCTTATGTTTTTATTAAAAGCTACCCTAGACATCTTGGTCCATGAGAAAACTCCCAAAGCCGTAGTTGAATGATAATTGACCCAAAAAGAGCGCCCATGTTTTAAAGTTTGCCAGAAGACTTATTCAGGCACAAAGTTTTGGAAGGCAAAAATTAGGATACCATGTGGGGAATTCTTATTAATTGGTATAGGTTGGGCAAAGTCTCTGGAAAGGATTTCTGCAATTTAGCTGTCTGAATTTGTTTTAAATGGAGAGAGCAAGAACTGAAGTTCTGCTAATGTTCTGCTGTGGATTCTCATCCTTATACAAATCTTCCATCTTTGATTTGATTAACAACAACAACAAAAACAGATTCCAGAATGTTTTAAAAGTGTGGAGCTTTAATAGTATGACTTCACCATAGATTCAAGGACAACTAGTACTTCAGTTGAGAAAGGACAATGATACCATTGAAGTTTTGAAGAAAGACATGTTCCCCTGTTCTCACATTTTATTCAGTATGTGTAATTCTTTTGGGCACTACAATTTAGAAGCAGAATGTATCTATCCTTTTTCTGGGGAAAAGAAATAATTATACTCAGTAGGTGGAAAATGAGCTATACCAGTTCCAGGGAATAGTTTTTCTCCTATTCTCTGGGAGAAAAGAGGATACGAGAATACTTCGATTTTGAATCCCCTCTAGAGCTTTTTCAAGGGCATAAGAAAGGAGTGAGTATCTAACTTTAATTACTTTAAGACTTATGGATTTCAACTCCCAGAATTTCCCAGACAGGATGGGAAAATTGGCTGAAGAATTCTGGGAGTTGTAGTCCACAAGTATTAAATAGAATAGAATAGAATTATTTATTGGCCAAGTATGATTGGACACACAAGGAATTTGTCTTTGGTGCATATGTTCTCAGTGTACATAAAAGGAAAAAAAGAAAAAAAATGCATTCATCAAGAATCATAAGATACAACACTTAGTGATAGTCATAGGTTACTAATAAGCAATCCAATCATACTAGGAAACAAACAGAACAATATAAATAGTAAAAATACAAGAACATGGTTATAGTCATAAGTGGGAGGAGATAGGTAATAGGAAGGCTGAGAAGAATAATAGTAATACAGCCTTAGTAAATAGTTTAACGGTGTTGTGGGAATTAGTTGTTTAGCAGAGTGATGGCATTCGGGGAAAAAACTGTCCTTGTGTCTAGCTGTTCTGGTGTGTGGTGCCCTATAGCGTCATTTTGAAGTTGAAACAATTTATTTAAATTTAAATATATTTAAATAATTTAAAGAGGCCAAGGTTGGACACCCCTGGTGCAGAACATGCCTCTCCCCCCAAGGAAATTCCTTTAATTTCATAGATAAAGTTTATGAGATTAGATCTTTCACTTTCTCTTGATTCTTGGATAAAAAAATTAGACATAGCCTATAAAAAATTGGGATGTCACCATTCTGTATAATTTTATGTGAGAGTAAATCAAGTAGACTTTTGAATAGCTGTGTGGCAGGATCACACCGTAAATTATTCAGTTATGGGGAATGAACTGAAGCAGGAGTCCCAGATTGCTGTTAGAAAAATTAAGAAAATTCAAATTTTAATGTTACGGCCATCTTGGATCATTAGGTGAGCAAAATATCTTCACTGAAGGGTAATGCTCTTCCTTCGAATGACCATATCAGTTTTTCATACTGGGTTCTGAAATTCCTAGGTAGAGCTGATTTATATGTTAGGAGGTGATGAAGTGGGAAGATGCTGGAAGTAATGGTGTTTCATTTCCATTTATACTGCTGCCTTTGGACAAGACACGTAACTTTTTTTGCCTGTTACTCTGTGTGTGAAATGGAGTGAATAATTGTGGTAATTCATATGTTGAGTATTCAGAGTATCAAACAGGATCTCTGCTCGGGGGTGGGGGGTGGGGGCGGAAAGGCCCAGAAAATCAATAGCAACATTTATAGCAGTAAGAAATAAGTTGTCAAAATGGAATAATATCAACCAGGTTTTTTTTCCGCTGCATATTTTATTTATCAGTGTGAACTACAACATATAATCTCCTTTGGATGGAGTTTTTGCTACAAGAAGAATAATGGCCGCATACTCAGCAGGCTGCAGTGGGATGAGATACCACGCTTGCAGCATTTCTTTGCAACATAATTGCAGCATCAATGAACCATGAATTCAACCTAATTAACATAACTGGAACCACTGCAATCATGCTGCCATTCAATTTACTTTTTGAACATTCTGGTGAAGTGTCAGGATTGCATTATTTGCTGTTGAAATGCTGCTGAGTACAGTCCACTTGGAATTTTTCAGCTGCTTTCCTCAATTTTTTTTTTAAGTGCCTAAACTTTTTTTTCCAGATTGATTGATTTATTGTCGGTGAAGGGGATAGTTCATTGGTTGAGTGACTACATCTATTGAACTACCAATAGTTTTTGTTAATCTCTCTTCAGAAGATAATTAATTACTTCAAGGGACAAGTTTAGGATTGTACTGCAGTGACACTTTGCCAGTTTGATGCCAAAGGAGAGAACAACAAATGGGCTCGGTACAGAGATTCTTAGCTTGTACTTTGTCCTACCAGTCAGTTGAAGCTGTGTAAAAGGTCCCTGAACATAAACAGAATGCCTTTTCAATTCTGCAAAGCCAGATCACTGCTTTGTTGTTCTGTTGCTGTGCTTTCTCATAATTAGATGCATGAAATTGAATATTGGATCGGATTATCAGCCACCAGAATCGAGAGCCTTCTGATATCTCAGGTTTTTCTTTTTGCAATTAAAAAAAAAAAAAACAACCACCATTGTGCATCTTAAAGTTTGTGCAAATCGGCAAAGACAATTTAAAAGCTCCTGTGTAGCCAAAATTTACCAAAGTTTTCATTTATTGAGGCATTTGTTTTTTGACTCCCAAGTAAACTGTTCTACAAAATAGTTGTATGAAGTACCTATATGTGAGTGGCTGTGTATGTTTCAGACTAAAGTTAATAGACAATAAAGAAGAACAAAGTTAATTAGATAATGAAGGGGGGAAAAACAGAGAATATCTTACAATATTCACCTTCTTATATCCCCCAATCTAAGATAAGATTATTGTAGAGCCTCCTTTATTAATTTGTTGGAGACCAGCACACTCATCAGTAGAAGTACAAAGTATGTTTATTTTGGTATTGGAAACTGTAAAAGCAAATGTAAAATAGGCAAGAATGCAGCTCCCTCATATAGACATATGCAAATCAAAGTATACCTGCAGTGTATCTGTGAAATAATAAAGGTGGGATTAGAAAGACAGTGGTTCTATTAAGGACACAGAGACTGTGTGTTAAAATAACAGTCACATTTGATGTTTCTATTCCTGTTATCTTCCTTATCCTTGCTTCCCATAGCTTTCCTCACCTCCAAGTATCCCTTCTTGTTATCAACATTCCTTTGCCTCCCATGCATTTTATGGCTCAACTGGCATTTTTATAACTTCTCTAAGGGGCTCCAGAAAGGTGACAGAGGTGTGATCTGCTTAGGCTAACTCAGGCTTTTTAGAGGCCATCAATCAATCAGAATAGAGCTGGAAGGAACCTTGGAGGTCTTCTAGTCCAATCCCCTGCTCAAGCAGGAGACCCTACGCCATTTCAAATAGGTGTTTGTCCAGCCTTTTCTTAAAAACCTCCAGTGATGAAGCACCTACAACTTCTGAAGGCAAACTGATCCACTGGTTAATTGTCCTCATGTTAGGAAGTTTCTCCTTAATTCCAGGTTGCTTCTCTCCTTGATTAGTTTCCATCCATTGTTTCTTGTTTTGCCTTCTGGCGCTTTGGAAAATAAGTTGACTCCTTTTTCTTTGTGGCAGCCCCTCAAATACGAATACTAGTATGATGTCACCCCTAGTCCTTCTTTTCTCTAGACTGGCCATACCCAATTCCTGCAACCGTTCTTCATATGTTTTTGTCATCAGGCCCTTAATCATCTTAGTTGCTCTTCTTTGCACTTTTTCCAAAGTCTCAACATCTTTTTTGTAATGTGGTGGCCAAAACCGGATGCAATATTCCAGGTGTGGTCTTACTAAGGATTTATAAAGTGGTACTAATACTTCATGTGATTCTATGCCTCTTTTTATACATCCAAGTATTGTATTAATTTTGGTGACTGTCGCCGCACACCACTGGCTCATGTTTAAGTGATTGTCCATTAAGCCTCCAAGGTCCCTCTCACAGTTACTGGTTTTGAGCCAGTCATGAAAAAGTCATGACACCAGTTAGTTTAATTAAGGGGGGGGGGCTGCCTTTTAGAGACACATGTGGCAAGTCATCATAAACACAAAGGTCTTTTTTTGGGGGGGGGATATTCTAAATGAGAATTGACCAGCCCCCCCCCCCTCCCTTTTCACTGTATCTTAGAAAAATTACTATAGATGCCCCAGGCTGAATTTGAGTGAAGTTCCCCTCAGCTTACTCACTCATGGAACCCTGCTACGTTCTTGCCAGGGCTGCAAAGAACCCCCAGCTCATGCCCCTCCCTTCTTCATAGCGGTTTCTTTTTTGGTGAGAAATAGGCTAAGCTTCTCTGCTCCTCCTTTAAAGCAGCTGCCCCCAACCTTTTGGGCACCAGGGACCGGTTCTGCAGAGAGAGGTTTTTCTGCCTGCTGAAGAGGGCATGGTTCGTGTACTGCCTGCATACCACAGAGGGGGTTCGCTTGTATGTACAGCAGTGGTGGGTTGCCCTCAGTTCGCACTGGTTCTATAGAACCTGTAGTAAAACCAGTGGGAGGCTCCACCCACTGACCCCAATGTCATCAAAATGCTTCTGCGCATGCGCAGAAGAGTGTGCACACGCGGCCCCATTGCAAACCAGTAGTAAAGGTAAGTAGAACCCACCCCTGATGTACAGCCCACTTTCTGGCATGCCTTGGACAGGTGCCAGTCCACAGACCTGGTTGGGGACACCTATTTTAAAGGATGAATGGATCAAGTTATTCCCATCCCTACCATTCTGTTTGTGATGTTTTGGTGAGGGAAGGATTTACCACTGGTAACATTTCCAGTGTTGCCTGGGATATTCCCAGCTACTGAGGGTTTCATTTTAACAGTAGTCTTTGAGGAGGCTCCTTCCATGTATCCATGAGGTTATATGACAGCAGATGGAAACTGCGAATGTGGGAAATTGCAGAGTCTTATTGATATTTCATAACCTTGATGGACCTTGTACAATGGATGATTTGTTCCTGGTTATTGATAAAACTATTCAGACCACTACTTTCTGGGCCTCAAATGCTATATATAATATCACATCATGAAGTGTTTTAAATTCCTTCTGTGTTTTAATTTTTATACCTGTGATATAATTATCAAAGTTTTCCTTATTTAGATTATTGTACTAATTTTTAATATATTTCTCTTTTAAGTTAAGATGTTCTGGACTCATAAAATAAATAACAATCCTGTTTTTCATGGAAGTCAGGCATGATATTTCACATGAGCCCTGAGCTTGAAATGACAAGCCATAATGTCATTTGCTGGGTTTAACTTTGTGTGTTGTACAGTATTGTGGGTTGTACACGATGCCTTTGATGCTGCAGTGCTGTCTGAATCAATATGACTTACTTGGTATATTTACTATTCATATAGATGTTTTAATTCCATCTTTCCAGCGCATAAGCATCACTTAGCCTAACTGTGCACAATACCTGAACGCAGCAGTGAATGCGAGATGAGAGACCAAAGTAGACATAGTACAGGTAGTCCTTGACTTATGACCACAATTAAGCCCAACATTTATATTGCTAAGCAAGGCAGTTAAGTGAGTTTTGCTCCATTTCTATTTTTTAACCACAGTTCTTTTTACTTCTTTTTACCACAGTTGTTAAGTGAATCACTTCAGTTAAGTGTATCATGCAGTCATTAAAAAAAAACTGGCTTCCATCATTGACTTTGTTTGTTGGAAGCCTGCTAGGAAGTTTACAAGTAATGCTCGCATGATCCCGCGACAATGTGCCTGTCATAAGTACATGCCAGTTGCCGAGTGCCTGAATTTTGATCACATGACTGTGAGGATGCTGCAAAGGTCACAAGTGTGAAAACCAATCGTAAATCACTTTTTTTCAGTACTGTTGTAACTTAGAACAGTCACTAAACAAATTATTATAAGTCGAGGACTGTTGCTGAAAGTCCTAACCTAAGCAAATTTCCAATATGAGTACTTAAATTCAGAGCGAAAGTCTTTCATTGTAAAAATGCTTCAAATTGAGACACAAGACACTTCCCCAGAAACCAGTTTTCTGGGTTTACCATACAAATTCCCTATGCAACTCTTGCCATTTTTTAAAATATATATCATTTCGGTGACGGCCATCAGTACCATCCAAGTCAAATCACAGTTCAGTGAGCTGGTTGTAAAATGGGCATCTGATGCTGATATCGCCTCCATCTTCTAGTCTTTTTTTATCTGGAGTCCCCCTACCCTGTTTAGTATTTGCATATGTGGTATTTATAGTTTTCTCCTTAGCTTTACGGGAATAAAGACAGCAGTGAGTAGTCAGACCCAAAGAGATAACAATGTGTCAACACTGACCTTGCTTCTTCTGGGCATTTCGCTATTAATTACATTCATTTCTGTAGTGTTTGACAACTCACAATGTAGGTTAAGCTCTCTAGTGTACTCCACAAAAAAATCCTTCAGAGGCAGTTTTACAAATTCCTTGTTAAAAATGATCATCCCCACTCTTTTGAAGTAATGATAACAATTTATCCCATTTTCAGGCTAACCTTGCCAAATATTAATAAAGTGTTTTGAGGTTAAATTGAGATAACATGCAAGGAAGAAGGATGAGGCTATCATCCGCTAACTGTGTTCAGTTAGTGTGTGCGATAGGTTTCCATTGAGAGCCAGTTTTGGTTTAATGGTTAAGGCACAAGGCTAGAAAGCAAGAGACTGTGAGTTCAAGTCCTGCCTTAACCATGAATGCTAGCTGGGTGACTTTGGGCCAGTCACTCTCTCTCATCTCCCGGTGTGGTGGTTGCCATAAATATAAGAGGAGGAAGGTATGTTTGCTGCCTTGAGTTATTTATGAAAACAATAAAGGCAAGATAATAAATAAACAAATGAATGAAATAAATATGCTTCTTCATAGCACTTTTTCTCCCACAGAGAAAACTCATAATGTAATCCATAGTTGCCAGTCTTTGCAAAAAGCATTAATCCTTTGCCATTGCATGGCAACCAAAGGAAAACACGGCTCTTGCCCATAGCTTTTCTTTCTTTCTTGGGTTTTTGCCTCATTAATGACTTTGGTATCATCATAGCCTCACAGAACTGAAGTGGGACAAAGCCTTTCCCTGGCAAAGAATGGCTGAGTGACTCTACAGAATGCTAGAAGTCACTAGCAAGAAAATGACTTAAGCCCATTGTATCCTGGAGCAGGGAAAATAAATGCTTACAATGTATGGAAGCATCCCACTGTCTGTTCAGTGGCTCACCTGAGGCACAGCGTTGTGCATATTACCTCTTTCTTAGATCAAGGATGGGCAGTTTTTTTCAGCTAGGAGCTGTGTTTATTAAAAAAGGAAAGAAAGAACGGAAAGGCTGCAGGGATATATCTTGAACTGCACCTCTGTGTTTTTGAGGACAGAAGTGAAATAGCTGTTCTAAGTCATGCAGAGATTTAGCCCACCTATTTTGCTTCTCATTTTAACAAACTGCAATTCAAAATCACTTTACAGTGATTGGTGTTTTTACTAATGGGTTTATGCTGCATAATCAGGGGCTGCTAAAAGGGACTAGACCCCACGTGCCACACCTGGTTTAGAATAAGTTCTCCCCCCCCTGTCTGTCTGTCTGTCTGTCTGCCTGCCTGCCTGCCTATCTATCTATCTATCTATCTATCTATCTATCTATCTATCTATCTATCTATCTATCTCCTTTTTATTTAAAGCATCTTTCAAAAAAAGCTATCTATGAATGGATAGTTAATGCATCTATTAGATATTTTTATCCCACCTTTATTATAGCATAGGCAACTCAAGGTGGTGAACATAAATAATACTGCTTCCTCCTCCTATTTTACACAGAAAAACAACTCTATGAGGTGACTGAAGTTACTCAACATCCAGCCATAATTAATGTTCAATATAACATTAGTTATATTGCCAGAACATAGAACAACTCAAAGAAGTAGTACAAGATTGGAAAACATGGAGAGACCTGGCCCATAGAATTGCCAAGAGTCAGACATGATTGAATGGATAATACCATCATCATAAAATTAGTAAAAAAATAATAAACAGGGTTCGTTGATTTCTTTACACAATACAAGTTCTTACTCTGTAGTATGCAATGCAAATTTAAAAACTTGTGGGGTGATGTTTTTAAGGCCCTTTCATTGATCAAATTGTTTTTTATGTAATTACCGGTAATATTTGTCCATGTATGAAAGCTATTTTAGTGCCACTTAAAAGATTAATTAAAATGGATTTTAAAAAGGATGCCTATTCAGAATGATATTACTATTGTATACACAATAATGTGAAGTCACAGCTGACAATTCTTTAGCAGGTGTTGATTTTCATACACATCAAGTTCTTCCCAAGAACCTAGAATGTAATAATGTATCAGTGTAGTATATGTGCAGTTCCAAGCAGTGTGGCCTTTTGTATTTGACAGATGGAAATTTTGTCAATGCACATATTTTCTAAGTGCCATCCAAGATTTTTTGGTATGGCACCCAGTGTGCCAATAACCACTGGGACCACAACAGCCGGTTTATGCCACAATCTTTCAGCTCCAATTTTCAGATCTGCATACTTTGTGATCTTCTCCAATTCTTTCTGTTCTACCCTACTAGTATTACCGTATCAATGCTGTGCTTTCTTTTTTTCAAAAATAGTTAAACCAGTAGGTTATGAGCAATAGTGGGTTTTTAATTTTTTTAATTTAGTTTGCTACCGGTTCGCTTGTGCGTACGTGTGACGCTTCTGCGTATTCACTCACTCCCTGGCAGGTGAGTGGAGCCTGCCGCCGCTACTGGTTTGCCCGATTTGGGGCGAACCGGTAGCAATCCACCACTGGTTATGAAGGAAGACTTTTCTTTGTATTCAGAAGTCCCACTGTATTTTAACCTGCTCCTTTTCAACTGCTTTTTCATCTCTAGATTGCCACTAGTTTTTCATTACTGGCATATGATAATTGTTTGCCGATATTCCAGTGAATCATTTTGGTGTATGAGTTATGTCATTGTTTATAATCAGTTTGTGTGATCTTGTTCAAGCTGACTATATGTTGGCCTTCCTGGGTAAACCAGACAGGAAACATAGCTAGATGAGTTAAATCTACTTTATTGTAAGGCTACATCCACAGAATCTTGTAAGTCTGAGAGTACAAACTTCCCATCCACCACTTTTAATTGCTAAATCCATTAAGGTGAGTCCTTCCTGAGCTGCTTGCTTGACCGTTAGATGATTGTGGGCTCCTGTCTTTTCTCCCCTTTCGTCAAGGTTATCTATGCATTCCATTCCTTTATTTATTTATTTTTTTTTATTTTTTTATTTATGAGATTTATATTGCTGCCTATTCGTACGTGCCGACTCAGGGCAGCTTACAAGAATATAAAAACATATAAAAACAATAAAACTAATAAAAGAGAGAAGCATATAATAAATTAATAAAATAAAATAACCCCCACCTCCTGCCCTGGCGACAACACATCATATGAGCCATTTAATGGGTTCCATCCCACACTGCGTTCCTAGGCCCGCTGGCAGAACCCAAGTCTTCAGCGCCTTCCAGAAGAGTATCAGAGTGGAGGCCATTCTAATCTATGGTGGGATGATGTTCCAGAGAGAGGGAGCCACCATGGAGAAAGCCCTTCTGTGTCCCACCAGGTGTATCTCCCTAGGACCGTGATGGCAAACCTATGGCACATGTGCCGGAAGTGGCACGCAGAGCCATTTTTCTGGGCGCGCAAACTGTTGCCAAACTCACCTGAAGCTGCGCATGCGCACACGCCCTAACTGGTGTTCAGACCTCTGGTGCACATGCGCACAATTCAGGGGACCCAGCTGATTATCAGAGCTCTCCTACGCATGCACGCGTGTTTGCACATACACACGAGATGACTGGTGTGCAGCATGCTCATTCACGCATGTGCATTGTGCACGTGAAAATCATTCACATGTGCAGATGGTGAGATTGCGCGCACAGCGTGCCCTGGGGCGAATGTGAGAAAGCTGTTTGCATGCGCAGATGGTGTGGTTGTGCGCACAGTGCACAGTGGGGATGCATGTGAAAGCTGTGCACATGTGCAAGTGGTGCAGTTGCACGCACAGCAGATGGGGAGGAGCTGTGCATTAGCATGTATGGCATGCGAGTGCGCACAGCATGCGAAGCACGTTCCTGTTTGGCACTCGGTAAGTAAAAGGTTCACCACCACTGCCCTAAGGTACCTTGCCTCCCTGCTCTGGTGGGTAGGGTAGATGTGACTGGAAAGAAACGGTCTGTTGTGACCCAGGCCCAAGTAGTTAGCATTAAATGTAAACAGTTCAAAAACAATCAGACTTTATTAAAACAGCTGAGAATTAACTCATTCTTAGCGTAGTCCAAACTAAATTAAAGCAAATTCTTCAAAACACCATTCCTCAGTTTATCACCGACCTTGGTATAATTAGGCAAACTGCCAAAAGCTTTTCTTGGCAAAAGTTCAAAAGCAGAAGACGCCAACAAGAAATAAATACAGCAAAACAAGTATCAATTCTCTCAACGTTGTTTTCCGGGAAAGAGACTAAGAACCGTTGCTGGTCTTTTAAGCCTTATGGGAGGGGCCTATCATCTCTTGGCCCTACTGCCGAGTCGTCCTCTCTGCTTTATCTGATCCTGCCTTCTGGCAGCTCTTCTCATATGTCCCTTGGGAGTTGGGCGGCATAGAAATGCGACAAAATAAATAAATAAATAAATTAAATAAATAAATATGTGCACTAGGAGCAGGCGCCTCCTGTTCCTGTGCCTCTCTACTGTCAGCCTCTGGAGGCTCCGAAGTCCGCACATCACTCCCCGATGGCCCTGGCCCCATCTCTGCCTCAGGTGCAGAGCCCTCATCTGGGCCTTCCCCAGCCTCCAGGACTGGCCCATGTTCTTCCTCAGCCTCATCGCTTTCCGACTCCGCTGCCAGCTCCGCAGCACAACACGGTCCCTCAGATTATGATTCCCCATTTCTTGTTTCATTGCACAATCTATCTTTTAAATTATTTGATGATTTTTTAAATTCAATTCTGGCCTTGACTGCATTAATTCTAATAACTTGCTCTTGAGCAACCAAAGTCAAGCCGTCTGAGGTGAGCTCTATAGTCAGGCCAGTTGAATCTGGATCTCCCTGGTCCAAGTCTAAAATCTTGCTCTGTACTGACCCCTTACTGTACACTGGTAAATAAATGTTCAAACACGCTAGGTACTGCCAGCTGGGAAGCTGTTACCCATAGCAAAAATCTTAACCCTTTTAAAATATTAATTCATAGATGTCAGTGAAACATAGTAGGATATATACCCAAAAGAATGAGAGCCAGTTCAGTGTAGTGGTTAAGGCATTAAGCTACAAACCAGCAAATTGTGAGTTCCAGTCCTATCTAGATACAAAGGCAGCTGGGTGACCTTCACTGAGCCCTAGGAAGGTGCAGGAGAAGAAGAGGCAGAGCTTGGAGGTAGATTTAAGAGAAGACTCAGCCTAGAATCAGTACAAATCAATCACAATTTAGTGAAAGGAAATATATATATATAGATACAGAAAACACACAATATCCTCCATCGTTATGGAAAGTCAGTAGTAATTCATTTTATTATTTACTGTGCAAAAATTATGATTCATTAGGTCTAGAAGATATCCCCAATATAATTGTGTTTATTGTTTTATATAAGCTACCATAGGGAACCTTTTTTGAGTAAAAAGTTTCACAAAAATAAATGTCTCACCGATACATAAAAGAACATTTCTTGATTCTTGGTTTTAAACCTGGTTGCTTCTAAATGCCTTCAGCAATTGCTGTTGGATTAGAAGACACTTCGCTGAATGAGTGCTCATTTGCTTTCATAGAATTGTTACAGAAATTTTAAAACCCGAAATACTAACAATTATTGCAATCCTTTTCTTCAAAGGGAGGGGTCATAATAATGAGTGAGTGAATGAATGAAAGATTTAATGAATTTTCTTAGGTAAGTATGTTAGAGACACAGAGCTCTTGCCATAAAAACTATTCCTCATGTAATAGGGTAATGAATTTGTAGCTCAGGTTTGAAATATTAGGAACTTGATGTTTGCCAAGCTTTTCTTCTTGCAGTAGTTTCATTATCTCCCCCCCCCCATAGTGTTGGTTCTTCCTTATCCATGTAGATCATTGAATGTGTAATCTATCACAGCATGCCAGACTTCTAGGGAATTCCCTCTCAATCCTGGATTTAGCTTGATCTAAAACAGTTACCTTCTAAATTGAGTCACAAGTTGTGAAATAAAAGACTTTTCATCATAACTTCTGAATGCCACTTGGTGTTCTTTTATGCATTCTGCTAATCTTCCATCTATTTGTCCTACATAGTGACTTTCATGGTCCTTGCACTGTATGATGTAAATAATTCTCCTTCTGGTTTTTTTTTTTTTTTAATCATTGGCTCTTTGGGTTTGTTTAAGATGCTTTGGAGGGATTTCATTAATTTGTGGACTAGTGTGAAGTAATCTACTGAGATACTTTTATGTATAGGAGAATTGCTTTGGATTGTGCTGGTTATGTTCTAGCTGGATATGTGACAGGACACTTTTTAACGAAGTTGTGTGGGTACTCATTGTGTTGAAGAATTCTGTAAATTCATCTATTTCTTCTCTTTTTTGCTGCAGTGTGTTTTGCTTGTTGGAATATTGTTCTTAAACAGCTTTTCTGTTGGATGGTTGGAATTTCTCTAGTAGTCTAGCGTAGTCAATTAAGCAATGTCGTCTTGCATGATCCAGGAAGTATGCCTACAGGTAGTCCTCGACTTACGACTGCAATTGAGCCCAAAATTTTATGTTGCTGAGTGAGAAATTTGTTAAGTGAGTTTTGCCCTATTTTATGACTTTTCTTGCCATATTTGTTAAGCGAATCACTGCAGTTGTTAAATTAGTAACACCGTTGTTAAGTGAGTCTGGCTTTCCCATTGACTTTGCTTATTAGAAGGTCACAAAAGGGGATCATGTGACCCCGGGACACTGCAACTGTTATAAATATGAGTCAGATGTCAAGCATCCAAATGTAAATAACATGACCATGGGGATGCTGCAATGGTCATAAGTCACTATTTTCAGTGCCATTGTAACTTCAAACGGTCACTAAATGAACTGCTGTAAATCGAGGCCTACTTGTATTCTCTTGCAGTTCCTGCCTTCTGTAATGATGTCCCTCCAGAGATGCATATGGTTCTCGTTCTTATGTATTCAGGAAATTATTGAAGACCTGATAGTTGTCCCAGGCCTTGCAGAGAGGGTGATAATGGAGCCGTCTTTCTGTTCTTCTGCTTGTTGTTGTTGTTATTTTCAATCTTGTCCTGACTTGTACTCTTCCAGGGAGTTGTATCTTTTGTGTGTATGTGTGTCTGTTTGTGTATACACTTGCATGTGTGTCCACCACTTCTGAATATTGAGAAAAGAGTTTGCTTTCTAGATTTGTTCATTGGGGGAAAAAAAAGAATTTCCAAGAAATGCTCATGCCTTAACTTACTCATTCCTAAGTTAATCGAGGACACATGCAGAAATGTCCTGTTTTTCTTTGTCCTATCATCAATCTAGCAATCTGTAGCCTTCCTTGGTTCATACTCTTTCATTGAATGTCCAGCGAAAATACAATGAGGGAACTCCTCCCACTGGGCCAGTCAGGATGGCTTCAAAGTAATGGAAAAATGTAGACTAGGAAACAGCAATACTAGTAGTAGCACCTTGTGCCATTGGCAATAATAACATAGCTCCAAACCACTCTCAAGAGAAATTTTCAAATCCCTGGTATAAATTAGAGAAATGAACAGCTAGCAGAAGGATTAGAAATTGGAAGACTGATGTTGTAACATTACAAGAATGAGTTGCGGCAAACAATGATTACAATCGCTCTTACAAGTCTTAACCAAAATGAGTTTGAAAGTTCTGGTTTGGTTTTAAACTAATCATATTTGTTTTCTGGTAGCCTGAACTACCTGGACAAGCTATAGTTAATTCCAACTATTGTTAATGTCAATAAATCAACTTCAAACCACAAGCTTTGAAGCTAGCTTGTTTTGCTTAATTTTAATTAAAAATAACCATATTTCAAGTTGGAGATAATGACAGACTCTAGCTTAGAGAAGTAAACGTCTCAAAAATGAAATGCAACGGGGAAATTATAAATGCATGTCATACATTTACAAATAGAAATAAATGGATGCTGCTATCAAGATTTACCTACTTTCTGCCCTTTGAAGCATAGTGGAGACTAGGAATGATTCCACCAGTCCTAGATCAACAATAGACTGCAAACTGACAAGCAAAGAAAAACTTGATCATCTGTTGTCATGTTAAAATGCATTTAATTGTTCTTAGTGAAAGAGATGCAGTCTTACATGTCACAAATGTCCTTTATGCTCAGGAATTGTAGTGATATAAAACCACAAATAATCATATATAAAAATCATCCTATTCTATCGATTCTAGACATCCTTTTGTGAACTAAAAACTAAGCATTTTTGAACCATTTGAATCCTTCAACACAGGCCATTGTTTTAAGATTGTACCATGCTTTAGGATTCTGTGCAAATGCAATGAAGATATGTTACAGTGCAATCCTATGATCATTCATGAGATAGTAAACATCGTTGGATTCTTATGGTAGAGCCTATACGATGATCCTCTGTAATATCTAGGTTCACTAGCAAATTAACCAATATATATATTGGTTAATATATATATATATATATATATATATATATATATATATATATATATATATATATATATATATATATATATATATATATAAAAGGTTCCTAAAACATTGGAAGTTTGGAAAATGATTGCCCTAAACAACTGAAAATAACCTCCAACTAAAATAAATTATATTTGTGTGGTAATAACAAAACTGAAAAGAATTAAAAAAACATGTGCCAAATAAAGCCATCTTCGTGTCTGGAAAAAATGAGATGTTGTTTTTCAAGAATTAATCTAAACCAGTTAAAATACTGAAAGAGATGAAACTGTCAAGATGCAAGATTATCTTCTTTTATATATGTAAATTCTTATTTATTGGTGTAAACATACCGAATTCAATATTAACATGTTATAAGAATGAGAAAGTAGCCTTTGAAAAAAACAGACCAGCGAAGTACAGTGTACACTTTTCCCCAGTTATGTGTATTTCATTAAGCCTGTAAGATCTAGTCTCCAAAAATCTGTGGGTGTTTTTCTTTTCTTCTTTTCCTTTTTTTTTTCTTTTTGTACTCAATAAAAGTAAAATATGGGTAACCACGAAATGTTGGAAAGGAGGTAGATGTTTCTGTGATTCTCTGCTGCCTTGTAATAGTCATCTATATTTCTGCAGCCCAGATCTGGTAGCTGTGTATTTCAATCTGTCTGGTGCACTTCAACTGAATTCAGATAGGTAGAACTAGACCAGGGCTGTCAAACTTCTGGCCAGCGGTTTAGCGAAGGTTTAGCGAAGGTGAAAAAAGTCGCAGTACATCACATGACGCCACCGTGACGACGTGAGTTTGACACCCCTGATCTTGACTAGCCTTGATCTATAAGCATCATTGTTGCTGTTACACATCAGCCTTATAATCTTTTGTTTCAATTAGACTCCTTAATATAGCATAACAAAGGTTACATGAAAAAATATATATCTAGAAACAAAACTGAATAAAAGCAGCTAAACAACAGCACAGAAGCAGGTAGCGTGGTGATGCTTTTTCCTAATCCCTTCTCTTGGATTTCTTTCTATGATGCAGTTGATTCTAGAATCACTTATGGTAATCAGGGAAGTAATCTATCAGGAGCAGGAGAAAATTGCCCGTTTCTCTCTTTTTCCATGGTGCTGCAGATCTTGGATGCTAAAGTAAGACTTCTGTTCCCAGCAGTCTGGCTATTGGGTTCCAAAAGCGTGAAGTCTTCTTTCTCCCAATAGGAATATCATATTCAGGAACAAAGACAAAATTGTCTACATAGTCTCTTTGCCAGGCCCATCCCTTCTTGAAGAATAGTACTTCAGTATATTGGAAGACATATTGAAGGTGTAGCTTGAATTAAGCAAGTGACACAATACAAACATTTGTAGCGCTCTGTAATTCCATTTTCTGGACCTTGAATCACCAGCCTTAAGGAGAAGGACCTAGCTGTTGTTATCCTTGCATAGGTGTCTGTCAGTGGTGACATCCAAATTTTTTTACTACCAGTTCTGTGGGTGTGGCTTGGTGGGCATGTCAGGGGAAGGATACTGCAAAATCTCCATTCCCACCCCACTCCAGGGGAAGGATACTGCAAAATCTCCATTCCCACCCCACTCTGGGGCCAGCCAGAGGTAGTATTTGCAGGTTCTCCGAACTACTCGAAATTTCCGCTACTGGGTCTCCGAACTGCTCAAAATTTCCGCTGCTGGTTCTCCAGAACCTGTCAGAACCTGCTGGATTTCACTCCTGGTGTCTGTGCAGGTGTAAACTCCTGCCTTGTAAAGGAGAAAAAGGCAATCTAGGAGACAGATTGTCAAGTAGAACTTCCTGGTTTAGTCCATTTCCATGTTAGATGTCCATAATCAATATGGCTAAACAAGAAGAGCTAATGTCTGAATTGTCTCTCTCCCCCTTATCCTTCCACGCCACATATTTTTAGTGTTATATACCTTTAAATCACCTAGGTTTAAAGCACACCTAAATCAAAAACAGATTTTTTGACCACCTTTCCTTTTGTGTAATTATTTCACAAGCCTATCAATTAAAATATGTAAAAATAATTCAGTACACTTCTTTCAGTGAAGTCTGTCACTTAAGGGGATACGTAGGATTTTTGTTGCTGTTGTTGTTGTTGTTGTTGTTATATTTCACCTTAGTGTTAGCTCCAGCAGAAATAGTTTTTAGGATTCTTTGGCCTAACTTCCCCAGCATGAAGCCTGGTTCTTGTGACTCATTTCATTACAAGGCATGAGTATGGCATAAAGCTTGTCAGCCAAGACATGTATTAAAAATAGAGAATTAATTTGAAAAATCTGTTTCTTACTTACATTGGCTGCTCTCCTGAAACCATATTGCAGGGAAGGTTCATTGAAGTGGTTGAGGACTGCAACCATAGCATCAAAACATTATTTGGAGCACGTCAAAGAGGCTTTCTGGCATTTCATTGTTTTTATTTCCTTTTCCATGATTTTTATTTTTGTTTTGTTTTTGTTGTTGGTTCCCTGTTGCATTGGGACTTTTGTTGTGTGTGTGTTCGCATCACTGTAATAAACATTTTGAACAGTTCTGGCATTCACCTCATGCTATTTTATTTTTAAAATCATATTTAGATTTAGTTTTTCTAAGAATTCTTATTTTGTGCTTTATTTGTTTGCCATCTATAACTCTGCTCATCCCTCACCTGTTGCAAGGGAAAAAAATGATTTTATAAGTTCTATTCTGCACAAAGAAAAAAGCAGCCTTTCTCTGGAAACCATCCTGTGCTCAGGGTGACATATGCAGAACATGTCCATCGTTCCAAGCATCTGAGCTTGGAATATTAAAGCTTCTGCTTGATCCACCATTCTCAGGAACAACTGATACATTTGAGAAAAGCTGGAGAACTTTAATTTTTTTAATATTTTTTTATTAAACATTTTTTAAAAAACAAACAAAAGGAAAGCTTTGATACTTTTTCTGTTTCAACAGTTTCGCATCCGACAAAAATTTCAAATTTATACATTTTTCCCTCCCTTATTCCTACTCTATCATTTATACATATATTTCTAAACTTTGTTTATTTACATATATACATAACAATACCCGTGTACCCACTTTCATTTCTACAATTTTTGTTTCCTCATATTAACAATTATGCTTCAACTCCTTCTACCGTTATTTAATTTTTCCCTTCCTTTTATCTCTCTCCTCCAGCCATTCACACCATTTCTCCCACAATAAGTAATATTCTGTTTCCTCTTTTTCTTGTATCTCCTTTGTTAATTTATCCATCTCCGCACATTCCAAAACTTTTCTAATCAGATTTTCTTCTTGATTTTCTTCTTGGAGAACTTCCTTTTAATTGCTCAAAACAGAGCAAACCAAGTAATGCTTAGAGTCTGCTTGAAATAAACTGTCTTTCCTATATTCCAGCCAACTTTTAGCTTCTTTTTCAATGATTGAAAGACAGATAAATAAACACAGATCGAAACTCTTGTTCTTGGGCAGGTGAAGAAAGGAAAAATGGAATTCTAGGTGTTAGCAGTCATGGCATCCTAACCATTTGGAATTGGAAATGGACTTGAACATTTGGTTATGTCCAAATAGCATCCATGCTGCTTTTAGGAACACGTAGAAGGAACCAACCTTGTGGCATGATTCACAAGCCATAATGGGATTTAATTTGCCTGAGGTTTGTATGTCCAACCCTTGTGGTCAGTGACTTAGTATGATACGTAAATTCTCCAATTCTAATTAAGTTAAACCAAGTGTGCCTTGGTGTGATTAGTGAATCCAGTCTGCATCACTGAATATGGAGGATGAATGAGCTATCTGATGTATATTGGCTTAAATCTTTTTTACTCACTTGTCAGCCAATAGGTTTCCTAAAATAGCTTACAATAAGATCAGTAGAAATTTATGTGGCTTTTAAAGTCGTCTGTTAACCAAATGATGGTTTCATTTTTTGCCAATCCATTTTTCTCTCCCATATGGAGCAATTGTTGCATATGTCAAAGGACAGAGACCAAGCCCATTCCCTAGCAGCAGATGGGAATGATGCTGAGTTAGATCTCATAAGGCATGAGAATGAAATTAATTGTTAATGAACATCAGCCTCTTTGTGTGGTTGGGATTTCCATGTTTTAGATAATCTTGAACTCAGTGTAGTAGAATCAAGACTTGGATAAGATCATTTAGATCCTAAGGCGTAAATCTCTTGCTTAATGCAGGAATCCAAATTAAAACAAAGGGCTATTTAGCCTTTGCTTGAATACATCCAATGAAAAAATGGCTACCACCTCTGTGCGTAACTGGTTCCATTGTTGATTGATTCTTAACGTTGTGATTTTTAAAAAACTGGCTGGAAACTGCCTTACTGTAACATGAAAGAAAGATGCCATATCTTGCTGTGTGAAACAAGTGGGAACAGTTCTTCACTATCTTCTGTATGTGGCATATTTTCAAGTATTCCCCAATATTCTCAAAGTTAAACTCATTCCACATTTCTTCATAGGATTTAGTTTCTAGTCCATTGCTCATTCTGTTTGGTCTTCTATAACTTGTTCTCTGAATTGTTCCTCAAATGTTGTACTTAGAACTGAGAAAATTACTTGAAAAATATTTGAGGTGGAGTGTAACTAAAGCACAACAAGGTTAGAACTATTATTTTTCTGATTTGGAATTTATACTTCTGTTGATGCATTCTAAAATTCATTTGTCTTTTTTGCAGTCATTTCATACTGCTTAATTATATTTGTAAATAACTATTATTTCAAGATCTTTTTCATGTGTGTTGTTATTAAGCTGGGTATTCCCTATTCTGTATCTGTGCATTTGACTGCTAATTCCTAGATGAAATACTTCATATTTGTCTTTGTTAAATTAATTATTTTTATTCTTATTCTCAAACCTATCAAGATAGCTTTGTGTTTTATTTTTTCTTCTAAAGCATTAGATGTGCCATCTAATTTTTGTCAATTGGAAATTGAATAAACATTTTTCTTCTCATCTAACTCATTTTATATAAAACATAAACATACTGGAAAGTGTAAGGGTAGAATATAGAACTGAGTCCTTCTTTTATATAAAAGTTGTTGGGAAGTATTTTGAGCATTCTTGAAGTAGGAATATTACGCTAAGTATAACATGAGTCTGGCAAGACTTATTATTGAATAATCCATACAGGCTCCTAGTAATTGCTGCATTGTTTTCAAGATGTCCATAGTTCATTTGCTTCATTATTAATTGTGGAATCTTTCCTGATATTGATGTCACAGGACTCTTGTGTAGTTCTCTAAATCTTCATTTTCCATTTTATTGAAGATAGGACAACATTTACCTTTCTCAAGCAGTTGTACTTTATAGCATTTCACTCATTTAACACACTTCAGGGAGCCTACTGGCTGCTTCTTTGGGTACCTAGGATACAATATCTCTTACCCTGGAGATTTAAACTACCTCAGAGTAAATAGATATTCCCTAATTTTTAGTTATTTATTTTATTTATTAGATTATTATCTCTTTATTATTTTATAAGCAATCCAAGTGGTAAACATACATTATACTCCTTCCTCTTTTCTCCCCACAATATTTTAGAAATTTAGAATACTTTATTATATTTCTATCAATCTATAACTTTAGTTTTGGACATTCATCCTATTTCGCCCAACTATCTATTATAATTGTCTTGTTAGAGAAGACTTAGCCAAAATAAGGGTTCTATGAGTCTGCCTTTTAGTTGATACCATTTTGATATTTTCTCTGAGCAGCTGGTATATTGATTTTCTTTTCCTTTTCTTTCGAGCATATCTGAAGAAACCCTTTTTTGTTGTTCTTCTCTTTCATCAGCCTTAGACCTTTTGACATCTGCTGTCATATTCTGAGCTACTCACATGTCCCCTTCCTTGGCGATCTGTCCCCCGTTTCTATTTTCTAAAAGTATCCCTTTCGTTTTCAGATATTTACTAATATGCAGCCATATTAGCTGCCTATCATTTTCCACTTTTTTTTCTATATGAATTGGCTGCTATAGAGCTTTCAGTAGGTCCTTCATTTAACAATTTTCACCCATTCTTCTGTTACAGCGACAAGATGGCTCATGAGTCTAATAAACAAATAAATTCCTATTCAATGACATTTGCTTGCTTGCACAAATTCTACTTACATATTCATGTCAGTTCTCTCAGATAACTTGTGTGCTGGAAACATATTGCATTATATTCCTACTACAGTCTCTGTAGCAGCCTCTGCTTACTCAACAGAATATGATCATTTTATTGCACATAATAGGAAATTTCTAGTTTTCAGAATACACTCTTGGCTATCAGTAGATATTTAGGAGCTAATCTTTTTACCGCTCAGAGTTGAGCACAAAATTTTTCCAAACTCTCAATCCTTTTGGTCACTTTCCTGTTTATTCTCTCTTCTTTTTGTTGAATCTTCTGCCAGATCCCTATTAATTACTCTGCACACTTGCTCAATTTGTTCATAGTATATAGACTTGGAGATAGCATCATCGTTTTGAACTTTGTGAGAATTCTGGAAAGATTTCGTTGAGATTCAGATCCATCAAAATGTCACTTCTCACTCCGTAACTTAGAGGTGGGATAGAAAATCATATTTTTTCCTAACAAATTCCTAACAAAGATAATCTGTTAAAGACTGCAAGACAAGTGGGATTGATGTTACTGTCAAGATTACAGGGATTTATCATAGACAATAGGCAAGAACTGATTTTTCAGTTAGGCGCCATGTATGTTAAGGGGTAGTTCGGAAGTCTCATTTTCTTTCCTCTGATGTTTATGTAACATTTAACTGCTTTATATATCCACAGGATTTGATTATGATGTAGTTTTCTTCTCTTGCATCATCTGTTTCTTTGCTCATATTCTCTTAATACTTGTATGCATATATAAACAGGGCTTTGATAGTTTTATAGTTGACATCTTAGAGGCATCATGAGCTACAGTAAGTGAAGGAAGTTGAGATTGCAAAATAAATGTTGGAAAGATGAGTGAATGGCTATGAAGAAAGAGGAAGACCTACAAAGTCATGGTTAGGTGAAATTGATGAGACCCTCAGAAAGAGGTGAGAAACTTGAAGATTAAAAAATTGTATTATGTGGCAGATGGACACTAAGAAAATCAGGACAGTCTGCAAGGATAGAAAGGGGAAATATAGGTAATATTAGTGGTGAAAACAAATTTCAGCTGAGTCACTTTATTTTTCTAATCTTGGGGTTTTTATTTCTTTGCCTTACTATTTCTTATTCCTTTTCTGTGTTACGAATAATGTTGCTTAGCCCAAAAGAGAATGATGGATATGTGTGAATATGCAATAACTATATGAAACAGTAATGGAGATGTAAAAGAAATCCATTATGGGTTTATTTTATTTCTAAAAGCTGCGATTCTGGGTATAACGTTCTACCAAGATGTAGTCTGTGTGATTATCATTGTCACACTATCATTCTTGGTTAGAACATTTAACTGCATTTGAGGAAATTGTGTGTGTACATATACTATGAATTATTGGCCCCAAAAAATTTAGAAATTGTTTCCAGTTGAAGGGTATAATGAGAAAACCTGTAGAGATAGTATACATTGGAGGCAATAAGTTGCAGAGTTGCACATAAGTACATAAATTGCAGAAATACATGTACCAAGTATAACACTAATTGTATATTTTCAAGGTCTTTTTTCAACAACACAGAAGGGAATTAGATAGAATATAATAGTTTAACCACATGCATCTCTGATTAGCATAGAGTTTTCAGTCATCTACGTGTCCTTAGCCAAAAGTGACTGAAATAAAAATGAAAAGCTGGACAGTCAGCTTAAGGACCTACTCAAAGACAATTAAATAGATTCATGAAAAGACAGACCTGTCAAAGCACCAGCTCTGAAATAAAAATTCATTTTTTGCATTTTCCCAGGTTTGGTACTGTAAACTCTGCTGTAGCTATTATTACTTATTATTGCTAATAACATTCCAGTAGAAACTGTTGTACTTATCATGCGGTACTATATTGTCAATCACTTTCTATTGTCTGTCCATGTGAATTTCTTGGTAAAATTCAGAAGAGGCTTACCATTGCCTTCCCCACACAGTATGAAATTGCACCTTTGTCATTGTTGCCAAAGTAATCATCCACCTCTAGTATATTTCTATATCACTGACCAAATATGGTGCCTGTTTGTTTTAGCTAGGATGACCTTCATTGACCCTGCTGGCAATATACTTGGCATAAACTCCCAGTGTTCTTCTCTCATCCTTCTCAGGAATACCTGCTCACTACAATGTGGCAGCATAGTGGGACTTGAAAAGTGTGTGAGAACTCTGGAAAACACTACTTTAAATACAGAACAGGAAAAAGCAAACAGAGTCACATTCAAAGGGGCCATGGGATAATAGAAGCCAACGATGTTAGTCCAGAAAGGCTGATGGCCCATTTCTACACTGGGACAACCTAGCAATGTGGATATGCCCTACTGCTGAGTTGCTTCATTTGTAGCAGTGGTGGGTTTCTACTAGTTCGCCTCGGTTCGGATGAACCAGTAGTGGTGGCGGCGGGAGGCTCTGCCCACCCGCCCAGACGTCGTCATGGAAGCTTAGAAGCACCGTGCACGAGTGAAGTGAGTTCAGTTCTGAACTGGTAGCGAAGGTAAGTGGAACCCACTACTGATTTGTAGCCTTCTATTTGTGTGGCTTCTGCCTTCATGTTGTTGAGATTTGTTTCTCCCACACCAGCAAGCAGAAGTTGCCAAAAGGTTGTGCCCCAGATAGTGCAGTTTTCAAGCTACATGGGCTTCAGCCCTTCAAGGTGGATCAGATGAGAAAGCAAAGCATGCTAGTACTACTTTTCTTCTAAGGTTATAGAAACAGAATCTTCAAGGCTGAATGCACGTCCCACCTACCTATTTTCATGAGAATTCAGGAAGGTCCTTGTCCAAGAACTTTTCTCGGGTTAGAATTCTGGCCCACTCTTATTTATTTTATCTGACAGTTCTATTGGTTGCAGCTCTTCCTCCTGTTCCTCAAGATTATTCTTTCTGCCCATTACAGTGAAGTAGGAAGAAAAAATAACTTTGAAAGCTTGTATTTTCACAAGTAACTCTAGTTATGACTGCTGTCTTCTTTGAGCATGCCCTTAATCTGAAAGGTTTTACCTGTTGATACATTGGTATTGCAGAGAATAAAGGCTAGATGTTTTCATAATTTATTCTGTTTGGTGCTCAGCCTCAGTGTAATACATTAGAATTTCTCTTCATTAATTTTTTTTCTAGTTGTTTGAAACCTTCATGGAAAGACATGGATTGTATTTATTGAAAGTATAGCATATATTCAGCTTCAGTAATATTTTGTTCCAGGATATTCTTAACTTTCAGCATTTTTTTTTTAATTATTATTATTTTCCTATGGAACCAAGTCCCCAGACAATAAGGCCTGGAATTTAATTGCAGTCTGTTGACTGTTGCTCTAACATATATATATATTAAAGAAAATCCAGTCACATTACAGTATAAAAGAGTATATACTTCAAAAATTACTCACTCAAAAAAGTGGGAAGGGGGAGTGTGAATTGAAAGGTAGCTCTTAACAGTCAGACTACAAAACAGCCTGACAATTCTTAGATGTCAAATTACAGTAGCAATTTGGAAAAGCTTTTTTAGACAGGAGCAGTGTTAAATGTTAATAGCAAAATAGGGGCATTCTTTTCTTTGATCTGCTCCCCGGATTCTATAAAGTAGTGGAATCAAAACCAAGTGCCATTTATATATACACACCTCCTCCTTTTGATCTGATCTGGTGGGGAAGTCTGGCCCTTTCAACCGAAGGCTCTATGAAGTTTCAACTATTTCTTTTTCTTTCTGTGACATTTCTTTCCAGGAATTTTTCATTGCAGTGATATTGTTCAATACGATGTATATACAGTCTTTTTAGTATTGTTAATATTTTAAATATTGTTAATATGTAACAATGGATGGAAGCTAATCAAGGAAAGAAGCAACCTGGAATTAAGGAGAAACTTCCTAACAGTGAGGACAATTAACCAGTGGAACAGCTTGGCTTCAGAGGTCATGGATGCTTCATCACTGGAGCTTTTTAAGAAAAGACTGAACAGCTACCTGTCTGAAATGGAGTAGGGCCATGATGATGAACCTATGCCGCATCATAGGCACGTGCGCCATCGTCCCAGCTCAGCCAGCTGGCCGTTGGGTTTCTGGTGCGTGCTCATGCCTGCATGCACAAGCACCTTCCAGTTTGGGACACTCTGTGACTAAAAGGTTTGCCATCACTGGAATAGGGTCTCCTATGGTATACGGGGTTGGACTAGAAGACCTCCAAGATCCCTTCCACTTCTATTCTGATTGATTGATTAATGATTTTGGAAGATAATAATATTAAACCATAACTTTTGGGAAGCTGTTCAATCCACTCCTCCCGTATTCCAACTCTTTCCAACAAAAGGGTGACACCTAAACAACATGCAATTTGGATCAATGGATTTAAGAGCCTCCCTGTGCAAGTAGAAAGCACTTCTTCATAAGCAAGGGCAGGTTTCAGTCTTCTACCAATTTTCCTCCTGGAATGCTTTCTCCCTTTATTATATTTTATGTTGTGGTTTAGGGTCCTCTATTCCACCAGTCATTGAAGAACTAACAACACTTGTACAGGAAGAAGAAAAAAGTATGTGAAATTTATTGAAGTTATGTTGGGATAAATGACATGCCATATTTAATAGGAAAAGGTGGTGTTCAGAACAATCATATATGTTCATTAATCAAGGCCTTAAAGTACTAGGCCATAAAAACATGAATATGGTATCATATTCAACTAATACCACTATTTTTTTGATGTTTGATTCTGCCCTTCAAATTATATAAAGCTATTTATTGGATTTATAGAACCCGTCTTAAACATCATCAACCTAAGTTGCTTACAAACAATGATAGAACAATAAAAAGTACAACACAAAAATAAAAAGTCACACACTCCTCAAATCCAGCAGACTACTTTTCTGGCCTTCTTTTTTTTTTTTTTTTTTTTTTTTTAAATTTTTATTATAGTCCAACATACACAGACAAACACAAACATTTAAACAAACTATACATAAACTAACTATACAATGAAATCAAGTCCTGAGACTTGAGCTTTGAAGTGGAGATACTTCGGTAATTGTATATCAATATATCTGTACATATTATACTTCATCATATATCAATATTTATATAACGGTATTTCATTTTGTTTCTGTATTTGGATATAGTTGGATGGTATTTCCTTAATTCGTGTCCTTTTTTTCTAACCAGTTATACCATTTTTGCCAAATTAGATAATAGTCTGAGTCTTCTTTTCCCTGAATTTCTTTGGTCAGTTTATCCATTTCCGCACATTCCATTGTTTTTTGTATTACTTTTTCCTGTGTTGGCGTATTTTCCAATTTCCACATCTGTGCAAAAGCGATTCTGGCAGCGGTTAGGATGTGTATAATTAAGTATTGTATCTCTTTTTTATAATCTTTTGTAAGTATTCCTAATAAGTATGTTTCCGGTCTAAGGGGTACTTTTTGGGTGGTGATTTCTTCTAATTGACTTTGAATTGTTTTCCAAAATTTTTTAACTTTTGGACATGACCACCACATGTGGTAGTAAGTCCCCTTCTGTGTTTTACATTTCCAGCAATTTTGATTGGTGTTGGGGAACATCTTTGCCAGCCGTGCAGGGGGGAGATGCCATCTGTAAAACATCTTGTATGTATTTTCCTTGTAGGGCACGGACATTGTCAGTTTAGTATTGACTTTCCACATTTTTTCCCATTTTTCTAGATTAATATTATATCCAAAATTTTTAGCCCAAATAATCATATTTTCCTTCACCACTTCTTCTTCCAGTTTGTATTTAAGCAAATAATTGTATATTTTAGTTATTAATTTGTCATCTGATTGCATTATAATTTTGTCTAATTCATTTCTTTCTTTTTGAATTCCAAATTTTTTCATATCACTTTTATATCTTGATTTTATCTGTAAATACGTCCACCAATCAATGTCCGTGCCCTGTTGTCTCAGTTCCTCTGTTGTTTTTATATCTCCCTCTGTATTCAGCAATTCGTCGTAGGTCTTCATTTTATTCATATCCATTGTATTCGGGTAGATTTGTGCTTCCATGGTTGATATCCATCTTGGAATTTTATCGTAATGTTTCCTTCTTATTTCAATCCAAATTTTTGCCAGTGCTCCTCTAATGTAGTGTCTCCTAAAGTGTTCATGCTGTCTGGGCTTTTCCTCCCATAGGAATGCGTGCCAACCTTTGAACTTTTTTTTTTTTACTTTTCTGGCCTTCTAATCGTCCTATCCAGGGTTTCTTTTCCAACTTGAGTCCAGTTTACCATTCCAACTATATACCAAAGACTGGAATTGCCCAAGAGTTAATTGCCTTGATGGTATTTCCTTCACTGAGTTTGCATTTTAAGGTCTTCACCTTTCTGATGTATTCTCTATTAATCTTCTTGATTTTAGTATGCTTGACTGATGCTTCAGTCTGAAGGATGCCCATGTATTTATAGGAAACCTCTTCATCCAGATTTTTGATGTTATTCCTATATGGTATATTGATTCCTTCAGTTTTCACAATTTTTCCTATGCTGATTATAAGGGTGACACATTTGTCCAGTCCAAGCTTGCAATAGAATTTCATTCTGAATTGTATATATTATTTTTTATTTATTTATTTATTTTGATTTATATGCCGCCCTTCTCCGGAGACTCAGGGCGGCTTACAAGGCATTAAGCAATAGCCTTCCTACTTTTGTATATTTTATACAAAGTCAGCTTATTGCCCCCACAAACCGGGTCCTCATTTTACCTACCTTAGAAAGGATGGAAGGCTGAGTCAACCTTGAGCATGGTGAGACATAGTTTTCTCTCCATATAATGAGCAATATCTCCAGTACTATATCCTGGAGATTACAATGCTTGCTTCACTTCACTAACTTCTTGTCACGTTAACGGAATAACACAGTTGGAAGGGACCTTGGAGGTCTTCTAGTCCAACCTTCTGGTCAAGCAGGAAACCTATAAGATTTCAGACAGATGGTTGTCCAATCTCTTCTTAAAAATCTCCAGTGTTGGAGAACTCACAACTTCTGGAGGCAACTCGTTCATCTTTGGCATTACATGGACATTGTAACCTTTTCCTAAACAAGTGGACTGGGATTTTGCTGTCAAAAGTCAAAGACAGAGACAAAGATGAGTGTTACCTTCTAAGCGAAAGACACGAAAAGTATATCTCTATATTTCATATTTTACTTGAATGCTGTTTAAGAGGCCACCAAAAGGATTACAGAGGCTCTGAAAATCCTCTAAATCAGGATTTTGGCTTAAACTTAAATTTACACACAAGAGAGTTCAGGCTGAATCCAAAGAACAGTTGAGAAATAGTTACATAATCATGAGCACCTCCCCCCCCCCATTTTTTTTCCCTTGAGGATCAGATTTCTCTTTCCCATATTTCAGGAAAAGGTTATTGTGGAACTGTGGCAAAGTTCAAAAGCATTTGTGATGGGCCCTAGGATTACTTAGATATCTCAGGCTGGAATCCTCTTCTTGCCTTGGAAGAAGTTTCTAGAAAACAGTGGGTCTTCCCTCAAAGGAGACATGCATAAGAAAGTGCTGTAAATATCCCTTGCTATGTGAGTCCATAACAGTAAAATTAATTAAATTAATTTTAATTTAATTTAATTATTTTTAAAAAAAATTAAGTAAAAATAATTATCTCTGGCTACTTTCTCCTTTTATTTTGTCACACAGACAATTCCTATTGTGGCTTGACCTGGCTGAATTCATACATGAATATGTGATTCATTGTGATTTTACCTCTCTTCTTCCTTCTTTGTTTTTGTTGTTGTTGCATCTTAATTAGCTTGTGTTACTTTTCCCTTTAGTAGAGCTACGCTTAGCATTACACTGCTTCATTGCTATGCTGGATACCTGAAGAGGTGTTAAAATAATTAAGGTGAACTGTGTGCTTCCTCCAGAAGCACGCACAAGGAATTGCAACTGCACGGGGGAATTGAGTGATCAGAAACAGATGTGACCACGTGGAACATTTCACCTAAATTTATTAAAATCATTATTTACCTGTAATGTATAAGCTGGGCTTTAGTTGCACTAGTTTGTTGCCAGTACGCACTGCCAGTAATCTGCCAAAAAAGCAGCTTGCTGGCAAAATTGCTGAAATGGTTAGCTTATGCTTACAGAAAACATTACAAAAACCCTGATTCGTATTAAAAAAAATCTAACAGAAAATGAAGCCTTTGATGCTGGAGAAGCTGGATTGTGTTATTGAAAGACGCTGTAGGGTTTATTTGGATTGGGTATGCCTTACAAGAAATATGAATATCTATTTGTAATGTGATATGTAATCATTGAAGACAGCTATTGTTTTCAGTGTCTCCCTCTTGAGTGGGATCACATGATTTTTGCTTGAATTTAAAATAAGCCCTGCCTGTGTACATACCCTGTCACAGTCAATATGTGCGGTGTGCTGGTTGGTCAGATCCATTAATACAGAAAATGATAAAAAAAATGAAGTATCTGACATTGAAGTGCAGTTATTAATTTATAAAAGCCGGACTGCCATTTAGGAAAAACTTACCATGGCATAAACTTAAGTTTTTCATCCAAGTATCATTTCAGTAATGGCAGGCTTAAATACTGGAGACCGTGGGGAAACATAATATTACGATAATGTTCTTTGGTGCGGTTTGGAGGGGTTTAGGAAACATTTGGAAGTATTTTTCTCATAAAGTCACTTAACTATTGAAGTGTTACGATAGCATTCCCTTCTGCATTGTATATTTACCGAAAGAGTCCATTTACGGGGGATACTGATTTTTTTTAAAAAAAAATCTTGATTAGAAGGAATTCCTTCAACTAGTAAATTGCATGCTCTTAGTGGTGGCTCTTTAATAATAGGACACAGGAAAGAACAGAAGATCTAGGTGATTTAAAAGTGAATTGTCATTCCCATACCCCATCCCCAAAATGCTTCCATTTCCAGTTCTGCTCCATTTTTTTTCTATTTAGCTCCTTTAAATGAAATCAGTATTTAAAAAAGAAAGAAAGAAAGAAATCAGCTTTGCAAAGCTGAGTTTTGAGCTGTTGTGGCAAACGTTCAAATATTGGTATGCATATTTACAGATTTAACTGCCATTTTTCCCTGGAGGATGAAAGATGAAAGCTTAAAATCTTCTCTCTTTTTTTTTCAGTTCATCACAGTGTTTTCAGATAGAACACACAAACTGATGTATTCTGGAAATGTTTCAGATGTCGTCACAAAATAAGCTTTGTGTGGTATTGTTTTCTATAATTTGGTTTGCGTCAACAGAGTCCTACATTTTTTATGAGGCAGTAAGTCCTGCCTATCCAAATGGATCCCAACTTTCTTGGGCTAATAAATTATTTGATGAAGATGCTAAAGATGGTTATGTGAACAGGCAAGCTACAAGCTTCCTCAGTTTTAGTGTAGAGATCTACTTTCTTTTCAAGTCATAGGCAAGCTGATTGAACAAAGATCACATATTCTCTATACTAACATACGCAGAAATCTACTGATTCTAAATTGGCAATTGTTAATTTGACGGAATTCTTGTAATTCCATCCTGTCTATCTCAATAAATCTTACTAAACAGAACTCTCTGAGAATCATCCCTGGAAAAGGACAACCTTTGGTTCTAGATACCTGCTAGAGAGCCAGACAGTAACTAGTTACTGAGCACCAGATTACCTGAATGCTACCCCCTGCCTCAAAATCTCCTTGCTATACCTGCTTTGTTTGCTTTTTTCCTAGGCAAATAATTATGCATAATTAGTCTTGGAAATAACAATGAAGCAAGAGATTGCTGCTTAATTTTATGGCTTCCTGTTGTTTAATTAAAAGGGGTTTATTACCTTGAAAACTCAGGTAGACAAGAAACCTGACAACTGCCAAGGAAGATTTAGAAACATTGGTGGCAATAGGCTTTATTGCTGAACTCCAGACTTGATGTAGGGCTAGCAGTGGTAGTTATAGGAGCTGATCTTGCATGGTTATCTGGGAGAAGTTCGAACCCTTTGAGCCTGAAGAAGTGGATAGAGTTCTTGAAGTTGTTAGGTAAAGGGTAATAGCAGAAAGTCACTGCCATGTTGCTAACCAAGAAAACAATATAGTGTTGTCCATGAAATAACAAGGAATTAGCTTAACTTGAAGCAGGATTTATTACACTGCTTTATACTAGTGGTAATGCTTAATAATTGTGCCACTTCATTCCATCTAAAATAATGTCAACATATTTGGTTTTACTTACAGATTACATGCTATCAAGGACATATTTCTTGCATTTTTAGATAAGAGCATTTATTTTAACATTATATTGCACTTATTTATTTACCTGTCACTGCCAATGTCAAAATCATATTCATTGCAACGCACATATTTCATAAAATCAAAATGTGTTCACCTAACTGTTCAACAAATATGCACCCCCTCACACACACTATTTATATGTTTTTTAAAAGTATCATCAAAGCTTTAAAATAGCCCCAGTTGAAATAGCTTATGGAAGCTTTTTGTTGCCGTTCAGTGATACATATGTCATATAACCAGTTGGTATTAAGTCATAGTAGATAAAAATGGTTTCGATGGAAGGAGGTGAATCTAGGAAAATAACAAGAATAACAATAAAAGGAACCCAGGGCCAGGAAGCTTGTATCTGTGAGGTTTGTGGAGATTTCTGATAGTAGCTTCAGCCTTTTCCTCCCTTCTTTGCATAATTCTGAGGCATAGTTTTCAACGTATTATTTCCTCACTGTGTGTTCTCCAGAAAAGGAGCCAAATGAATGTTACATTCAGAAACCTTATCAGATGAACAAAACAAAGCATCTCAATTTCACAGGCCACATTGAGCAGCTTTAAAACCAACCTCTCCCTCCCTCCCTCCCTCCCTCCCTCTCTCTCTCTCTCTCTCTCTCCCCCTCCCTTCCTCCCTCTCCCTCCCCCCTCTCTCCCTCCCTCTTTCTCTCTCTCCGTCCCTCCCTCCCCCCCCTCTCTCTGAGAGAGAGAGAACGTTTCTTGCTAGAATCTGGAACTTTTAAGTCCACCCACAAACAGATTTCAGACAGATTACATGGTGGACTACTGCATGTTCTTCTCCTCCTCTTGCCATTGAAAGAAAGGAGATGCATACAAGGAAGATGTTCAAAGTGTAGAGATTGTAAGGAGCAGAAAATGCTGAAGAAATAAAATGAAAATTGCCAAGCTTTTGAATCTTAAATCCAGAAAAATGAATGTTCTCCCAAAGCAAAATTTTAGACAAAGCATTCTAAAATGAAACAGCCTCCCCTTTATGTACAATTTTTTAATATATCTTTTGGGATGTTTTCTACTCTATCTTTCCAAGTGTGTACTTAGTTTTTTTTTTTTAGTTTTTTTTTTAATTACCTATTTAAATAAGTTTTGTTTTTAACATTTTTTTCCAAATGGAACCAAACTTCTATATTATGATTATCATTTCCTTTTCCTGGAGTTTTATCTTTACTTTCCATATTTTGCTCTTTACGTTAGCACCCTTCTTTACTCATATAGAGGTTGTCAATATTGAAAGAATTTCTCATAAAATACTATCTGGTAGGAGATAGACATCTTAGATTGATTAACCTGAATCTTAGCTGTAATTGGGCAAACTATATGCCAAAAGAATACAGGAAAGGATGTGGCACACAATGTAATATTTTCATTTTATCAGTCTATACAAGTAATCATTCATGGTTCCAGACACTCAGCTACCTACACCCAACATTTTGTTTAAACTCTCTGACTTATTGGAAAGCAACCTAAACATCATCAATTGTCCCTGAAGACAATTCAACCCATTGTGGCATGTCTCCTATGTTGTTCCCAGGTCTTCCTGAACACAACTTTAAAAATTTCCACTCATGAGTATAATGGTTGGATCTCTGTCCAGATGACAATCAAAACAGACCCTGAGTCCTCTGTTTCTTCCCTTCCCATTTGTGTTAACTGGCCCCTCTGTATGTGTGTGTCTCCCAATGCTTGCCTTTTCCTTTTGGATACTGTTCTGTCTTCACTAATAACCACATTTGCTTTGTTTTCCTGGACATTAGACATGTTGGGACTGGCAATTTTTTTTTCTAAGTCATGCAGTCATATGTTCTTGCAATCATGTAGCTCAGTGTCATGTGACCACAAGAACATACAGCAGTAATCCCAGTTGCCATTTTCATTAAGGAAAATCTGCATGCAAATCCTCTCTCCTCCCTCTCCTTTATTGTACCATGAGCTGTTTGAGCGTTGTAATGATTAAAGCAAAGGGAATAGGTTGTTCTTTCAGTTTTAATTTCTACTAGGGGTTCGTGGAACCTTTGTAGTAAAGAAGGACTGATGATTCGCCTTCATTGAAGCAAAGGAGTAGTCACTTTGTAACTTCATTGCATGCCTTCATTGCAACTTAAATACTGGACAAGGACAGCTTTGCAGCACCATGTGCAGTGTGGTGGTGTGGGAAAGCAAGGACACTATGCTTCACCCAGCCTGGGCAAAAACCAAAAGGATGCCCATTGGGAGATGTAACAGTTAAATGGAGCAATGAGCTTCTACAGTAGATCTGGTGAAAAGATAAACAAGAAAAGTTCTGGACTGTGCTTGGATCAACCACAACTGCTTTCTTTAAAAGGAAAAATGACAGCTGCCAAGCAGTAGAGAAGGTAGGATCCCATCAGCCCAGGGGATTGACCAGTTGTTGAAAGAGAAGGGCCTTGCCAGGCACTGTAGCCAATTGGATCTTCCATTTTCCATAGAAAGAAGGTAGAGGTAGTACAAACCGTCTGCTCAGAATGGCATGAGAATGAAAGGGCGCAGGCTGCATTCAAAGTGGGCTTGGCAACTCACCTTGGTTAGAACCACCTTAAACACCTTAAAACTCAACGTAGCATGTGGGAGGAGAAAGAAACACATGAGTGACTTTCTATATTTGTCATTTTTAATCATTCTAAGGCACAGATTTTTTTTTTAAAAAAAAATATTACTCTGTCAAAGATCTCTACTTGAACATTTATTTCAAATGAGTTTTTTTCTAAAGAAGTAACCAGCAAAGACATATTGGGAAATTGCCCTTTCTTTCTTTGAGAACAAGTCCAGCTTCTTTGAGTCAATTTGTATCAAGTTAATGAATGTACATTTTTTTCTATCTCCTACATGCATATTTTGTTTATGAAAATCACTTTCCCAACTACTGTGCAGCACATGGATTATTCTTCTACAATTTGATCTAACCTAAAGCAGCCTTCTAACCAGTGCTTCGAATGGGGGGTGGGGGGGGGATTGACAATGGCATTGCTATCTTTCCATTCTTCCTTTGATGGTATTTTTAATAAAATAGCATGTAACTTGACTGTTGGTGCCAATGAATAATGCTGATTCTCATAAATAATTTTTCATTAGACCAAATGAGGTATTGTGAATAAACATGTAGGAAAGATATAATGACATCTTATGCATAAACAGTGTAAGCTTCACATCTCTGTTGCAAATTAATGTGTGTAGGTATGTTGGCGCGACTGTTTTTAGTATAGTGAATACATATTCTACAAGCTACAAAGAATGGCAAATCTGGCATATTAAATGTCAAACGTTCAGGCTGACATTTATAGTGACTTTTAGCATGTTAAGAGATTTCTATTATGTACTCAAGAATTAGTTATTTTGCTGTAGTGTTTCAACAAAGCATTTACAGTCAAATGCACCAAGCTGACAGATTACTTATATTTTTTATTATATCTGGGAGGTACTCATAAGGCTTTTTGCACAATATTTTAACCAGAAATTTTATATCCCCAAGAATCTAATTTAGGAACCTGGGTAAAATATTTTTCTTGCATTTGTAACATTTTTTTTTTTTTTGCTACTAAATCAGTGAATTGGGTAGTATAAAGAGTGCAGTTCATCATTGTCCAAGAAATTATTTTCCCTGGCCATGATTTGTTTATGTGGTAAATGAAACGGTGCTTATTCTGACGGAAAAGAACAAAAGTTAACTGGAAAGAAAACATTTTGGTGCCTCAAATACCACATCGTCTAATGCTGTTTTAGCATTTATGCTATTTTTGTGTTGGCTTTCATATGTATTGAGTTCTTCCACAGAATTTAGGATGTTGTGGTGTATTGGTGTAGCATATGTGTAAATCCAAGCAGTGTGGCCCTTTACAATTGACAAGTGGAAATTATGTCAATGTGCACATTCTTTACGTGCCATACCAAGATGTTGCTGGTACGGCCCTGGATTATTATGATTTGTCACACAATCACTCATATCTTTAGACTGGAATTGGCATTTTTAGCCACCTGTCGAATCATCCTTCTCAACGACCTGTGAGAGTCACATATTGTTGTTAAATAATATTGAAGGTATTGTTGCAGGAAGTAAGCTGTTCCAAGTAAGGCTGTCTTTTGCCATTGACTGGTGGTGATTTTGTCAGTGCGAATGGTCTTCAGTTGGTCTGCCAGTTGTTTTGGGATTGCACCCAAGGCACCTAATACGATGGGTACAACCTTTTTTTAGTGGACAACCAGCTAAATATGAGCCAGTAGTGTGCAGCGGCAGCCAAAAATGCCAATGCAATCCTAAACTGCATTAACAGAGGGATACACTCAAGAGCAAGTGAGGTACTACCATGTTTTCCCCAAAATAAGACCCTGTCTTATATTTTTTTGAACCCTGAAATAAGTGCTTGGCCTTATTGCCATGTGCTCAAAAGCCCAATTGGTCTTATTATCAGGGGATGTCTTATTTTGGGGAAAACAGGGTAATACCACTCTATAAAGCCTTAGTAAGATCACACCTAGAATACTGCATCCAGTTTTGATCACCACACTATAAAAAAGATGTTGAGACTCTAGAAAAAGTGCAAAGAAGAGCAACCAGGTTGATTAGGGGTCTGGAGACTAAAACATATGAAGAACGGTTACAGGAACTAGGCATGGCTAGTCTAGAGAAGAGAAGGACCAAGGGTGATATGGTAGCAGTGTTCCAATATTTGAGGGGCTACCACAGAGAGGAAGGGTTCAAGCTATTTTCCAAGGCACCTGAAGGCCAGACAAGGAATAATGGATAGAAACTGATTCAACCTAGAAAGAAGAAAAAAAGTTCTGACAGTAAGAACAATCAACCAATGGAACAGCTTGCCTTCGGAAGTTCTGGGAGCTTCATAACTGGAGGCTTTCAAGAAGAGATTGGACTGCCATTTGTCAGAAATGGTGTAGGGTCTTCTGCTTGGGTGGGTGGTTGGATTAGATGACCTACAAGGTCCCTTCCAACTCTCTTAATCTAATCTAATCTAATTCTTCTGTCATAGCCATTCTAATTCTATGTGGGTCTTTGTAACTTGTGATCTTCTCCAGTACTTTCTCTTCTGTTCTGCTGTCTCCAGGTACTGCCACATTGTCCAGACTTTTTTGTCTTTCTTATTGACAATTATTACTGTTTGTTACTATTGGCAGTTATTATTACATTTTATCCTGCTTTTTAATATATCTCAAGCTGGTGACATACCTGATACTGCTTCGTCTATCTATTTTCCCCAAACAACAATGATTTTGAGATGGGTTGGGCTGAGAGAGAATGACTAGCCCAAAGGCACCCAGTCTGCTTTCATGCTTAAAGGAGCCCTAGAACTCAGTCTCCTATTTTCTAGGCCACTACTTTCACCACTACACCAAAATGGCTCTTCGGTACATTTTTTGTTATGTTGAGGAAGTTCTATGAAAGGCACATGAAAAGTTTTCCTGATTTGTTAGCTGTCCCATATTGGGAGAATATACAAAGAGCAGCTGTAAATGCTAGTCAAAACTGAGCTATGTAGGATTCTCTCTCTCGCTGTCTTGATGTGATATGTCTTTGATTGTAAGTAATTATAAAGCATTTATAGCACTAGCATCTTCTTAATTTTGAAGGCACCTTTCTTTCCCTCAGCATCATGCTGAAAGTAAAAATTTCATGAAAAGCATGAAATAGTCTTTACTCAGTGGTGGGATTCAAATAATTTAACAACCGGTTCTCTGCCCTAATGACCGTCTGGCTGGGTGTGGCTGACTGTCTGGCTGGATGTGGCCAGGTGGGCATGGCCAGGGGGCATGACATCACTCAGCCTCCTGCAGCACTCTGCCAGCCAAAATGGGGCACAGGGGTTAATTATAAAATGTGGGCTTTGCTTTGTGACATCCAGATCCAGCGAGCAAGGGGTGTGAACTGCACAGAAAATACCCTTTTGTTTGGTTATGAAGAAATATACACTAAATGCAGACTGGCTACACACCTCCCCAGCAAACAGAAAATTTTGAAGTTCCAGGTAAAGAGGATTCATTTTAGGATGAGTAACCACAGTTTGTATGTTGGAGCTTCCTAAAGGAATGCTGGGAAACTCTGTATTTTAAAAAACATTTGAGGGAGGGGTGCAGACTAGCCCTTCTCTGCCTGACGCTGTAGAGACCCGGCACCAATAAAAACACTTTTTGTGAAGCAACTAATCAACACTGACAGGGTAAGCCACTAGTACCATGATGGCAAACCTATGGCACGCGTGCCATATCGGTGGGCACGCAAACTCAGGTCCGGCGCGCATGCGCACGCCGGACAGCTGATTTTTAGACCTTTTGGGGGCACTGGAAGTAAGGAAACAGGCTGTTTCCTGCCTCCGGAGGGCCTCGAGCGGTGCTGGGGGTAATGGTTCATATCACTTTAATCACTATTTGTGAATGAAACCACAACTGATTTATTTAATTGCACACAATGCTAAATAAAACAGGAATGGAAAATCTCTAGGCGTCTCTGGAGGCTGGGGACAGCAAAATAGTCACTTCCTGTCCCACCAGGAGTTGGGAAATGGGCCGTTTCAGGCCTCCGGAGGGCCTCCGTGGGAGTGGGAAAGGCTGTTTTCGCCCTTCCCAGATGCATAGAGAGGATCTGGAGCCAGGTGAGAAAGAAAAACGGGCCTTCCCCATCCCCACCAGGCCCTCCGGAGGCAGGAAACAGCCTGTTTCCCTACTTCTGGTGGGCTCAAAAGGCCTGAAAACCAGCTGGCTGATGCGCGCCAGAGCTGAGCTGCCGTACCCACTGATATGGCTATGTGTGCCACCTGTGCCACACGTACCATAGGTTCGCCTATGGCTATAGGCATTAAATCATAAAACACAGAATATGAACATAGGTTAGAATATGAACATAGGTTGTGTAGTTTATTACCACAGATTAAAGTATTTTTGTAAATAAAGTATTTTTATAACTTCTGTCGGAAAGAATACCCACTTCATTTCAAATGCTAATTCTACGAATAGAGAAAACCAGCAATAAGATCTAACTATATCCTTCCCCTATCTGTCAGTTTTACCCTATCACTTCTCATTCTGGTAACAAAAGCGGAAGAGTTTCTGGCTTGTGTCCCAAAGTCTCAGGAGCTGTGAGTGACCACTGCCAATCAGTTCTCCATTCCTTTTTTAAATTAACATCTTCTGTCCCTTGAATATAAATATTTAATTCATACAGATTTTAAAATCTTATATATTATGTAACATAATTTATACAGTTATGTTGATATCAATATTTAGTTTATTTTAAACCCAAATACAGATTAAAAATGAACAAAACTAAGAAAAGATCAAATACTGTAAAAAACACATTGATTGTTCATTCATTCAGGCTCAACATGTTTATTTGGCCACAACAGGTGCAGTATTTGCCTTGCCATGTATTATGTTTAGATACCACAGTTATCTAGCAATGGCAGTTGAAACACAAACGACTTCTGTCTTTTTCCTCAGTTTTAATCTAACATCAAACATTACAGTAGAAACGAGGGGTGGGGTGGGGAATGAAAATCACACTTGCTTCTTTTGAAGTTGCTTTGTGATAACATTGAACCAGTTCCAGGTAGTCCATTGATATCAGATTGCTGATGGTAGGACGTGAATTTTCAGTCTGATACTTTTCGTAAGTTTTGGAGCCAATGATAGGCTTTAACTTTCAGCCTTTTCCAGTTTCCAAATGAATGTACATCAGGGAGGAAGTGGCATTGTGACAAGTTTCATAGCTAACTTACACAGCTTTATTTGAAAATCAGATAAATCTCTAGGTATATTTGTATTTGTGCCCTGATTGATGTTATCTACTTCTCTACAAGCAAACAACCAACATAAATGAGCTCCAATGATTCCCTTCTATTGGATGTTTGTATTTTTTCAATAAAAAATGCTAGGCTTCCCCTTATGTCAATGGAAATCTCCAAAACAATTTCAATGCTGATCTACAAATTAATGAAGCTAGTATTACCACCAAAACTCACTTTTCCCCAACTTCCCCAAATTAAATTATCTCCATCCCTTTTAGCATTTCAGAAGACCCTCAAGAGCTAGCCATGTCATTAGGCTCCCAGGAAACCAGAGATTTGCTTTAGATGGCCCCATTATTGAGGTGAACGTTTTTAATCCTCTTTACCTAGGAGTTTCTGTATTTGTTTTTTCATACTCTTTATTTTGTAATGTATTTTTTTTAATATTTTGTTAATATCTATTGCTTTTATATCTGTTTTATCCAACTGTGCGGTGTCCAGAGTCACTTTTGATGAGATGAGCAGATATATAAAATAGATAGATAGATAGATAGATAGATAGATAGATAGATAGATAGATAGATAGATAGATAGGTAGGTAGGTAGGTAGGTAGGTAGGTAGGTAGGTAGGTAGGAAATTAAATTAAATTAAATTAAATTAAATTAAATTAAATTAAATTAAATTAAATTAAATTAAATTAAATTAAATTAAATTAAATAATTAATAAGCAATTTCTTGTGATATGTTGAAGCCATGAGGAAACCACAGAAGTAGTAACCAGAAAGTAGATCATTATATCATTTCTATACTGTTGACCATAGATATTATAGTGTGTATAAATTATGGTTGACTTATTTTGTGTCCAGGGAATATGAAAAATGCAGAGATTATGTTGCCTAGCGAAAGCACAACCATCTAATCCCACTTGCAGTTAAATACCTTCCAAGAATATTTCTTTGGTATTTTTGTGAGTCTCTGCATCCATGCTTTTATAGTTTAATATTTCCACTATTACCAAGAGGTATGCAGAACTACCGGGTGCCAAACACTGCCAAATTAAAGTGAATAATACTTATTTCTAACTCTATCATGAAATAAATCTTGTTCTAAATATCATTCAGTGAAATGGCATTCCAAAATAGCTTCTTAAAAAACTGTCAAGGTGATTAATATTATGTGTGCAATGCAAGTAGATAGCGGACTCCTTGTTGCACAGTGCAAAAGATATTTTCTAGTTGCTTTCACTGAGATATTGGTAACATCTTATCTAATAACTGAAAATTCTAGTATGACAGAATGGATTTATGAGGACTAATATCTGGGAAAATATCATGAGGTAAGGCACTGCATAACTGGATGTAAGAGCCAGGGTAAAGAGGTAAAAGATTGCACCCAAACATGTAACTCAAAATCAGTAAAGAGGTAGCTATGCTGGTTAATTTTGGGGAGGAGGGGTATTGGCAAAAAACAAAACAAAACACTACAACAACAGAAATCCAAGAATCTTATAGCAGAGCTTCCTTTTCACATACATTTTCTTGAATCTCAAACCCCTTTAGAAACCGTTCCCTAGAGAGAAACGTTTTCTGTCTAGATATTTACAGGTGGAGGAAAAGAAGGGAAATAAACATGTTTTAGAAAAATAAAAGTATTTTAGTCATAGGAAAGAAACACGACGACATTATTTCCCTCGTGGTTGTTTAACAGAGGCTTCAAAGACATTCCATATGCTTTAAGACAGAAGGCCCCACATTTAATTTCTGGGATTTCCTTTTTAAAAGGATGTTAAGCAGCCAGGTTGGCTGCTGCTGGGCGGGGGAGAGTGTCCGAGTGGCCTGTTGCCAACCACCTAGATTGTGATCATGTGACTTCAGGGGTATATGTGTGTGTGATGGCCAGAACTATGAGGACTGGTTGTTAAGTCTCCTTTTTGAGCACCCTTATATGTTCAAACAGTCCCTGGACACATGGTCAATAAGCAAGAACTACCTGTAATGAGTATTATTAGTTGCGGTTCTATCAGTAAATAAAAATGTATTAATGACCTGTGAAAACCAGTGGCATGTTATCTATAGTGTGTATCGCTTTTAATTGCTTGTTATCTAACCACTTAGCAATCCAGACATTTCTGAAAAGAAATAATGGTTCAGAGCTACTCTTGTCTTGAAGATGGATTTTGGTGGTTCCATCCGTTTGTCTCCATTATTATCCCTCTGACAAAACAGTTGCATTTGGGTGCATAAACTTTTATAATATTGGGATTATTTAAAAAAACAACAACATTGTATTCAAAGGTTTTGAGCTGTGTTTAAAATGGAGAGCTTTTGCAAGAAGAATAATTTTACTTATTTGTTTGTAACAGGTTTATGCTAAAAAACACACTGTCCCATACTAAAGAAGGGCTCGATGCTAAAGGAATCGGAGGTACATCTTTGCTTATGGAGATGCCTTTTCAAGAACAGAAATGTGAAACTGCAAATATCATCAATATCAACAATTTAGACCAAAGACCTGGGCACCAAAAAGTAGAGTCTGGAGATTGTTGCCCCTGGCCGGAGAGACAGCATCTTTGTCAAGGAGAAGGGAGCCAATGTGCCACTCCTCTTGGTCACAATGTGGGCAGTTTGCAATATCAGCAGAGGCCGTTGCACATTGTTTGGCCTCACAGATGGTGAGTGTAACGTCAACACTGAAATGTTGTGTCTAATAGAATTTGAATTTGGAAACAGTGCTATTTTCTTCAGTGATGAAGATTGTAGGATTTTGTTTTAATTTGTTTTAATATTCATACTAATAGAAGAGAATATCCATAGGTCAGGCTTGAATTGTGGAGTCCTTGGTCTCTCTGGGCTGGATTGTTTGCTTGCAGGCATTTCTTTACCCGACTAGGAAACATCATCAGTGATAGTGAGTGTGGGGTTTGCTCCCTGTTATATACAGTAGCTTGTCTTACCAGTGTTGGTGGGGATGTGGTTTTCTCCATGGTAGTTCCTTGAGTATTGTTTTCTGCTTGTTTTTCTGGTGTTAATCATTATCTAAACTCATAGAGATAAATTACATTTACACATTTATAAGAAACAATAAAAAAGCTAAGAAGGAAACAAAAAGAACACATCCTCTTCAGCAACCAACACCTATATAAGCGGACAAATCAGGGGTGTCAAACTCCCGGCCCATGGGCCGGATGCGTCATGTATTGGCCACGCCCGCCCCCGGTTTAGCAAAGGGGAAAAAAGTCATGATACGTCATGTGATGATGACGTGATGCCACAAGTTTGTCACCCCTGGGACAAATAATCAAATCAGACAATCAATCGAACAATCAATAGCCTGATCAAGGAACTACCAAGGAGATAACCACACCTTCACCAACACTGGCAAGTTACTATATATAACTGATAATAATAATAACTTGATTGTCATTGTACGTATATACACAGTATACCCATACAACGAAATTCACTTAACACCCAAAGACCAGGTCCAACACACATAACAATCCCCAAACACCCCCACTACCACCACAAATTCCCCACCCTTAAACCACCCAAACATCCACACAACAGACCAAGTAATGCTGTCCAACAGCTCACTGATGGTAGCCCTTTAGTTCATTGTTGAGTACAATTATAGCTCTGGGATAAAAACTATTCAGAAAACGTGTGGTCTGAGTTTTAATTGTTCTGTATCTTCTGCCAGAAGGCAACAGTCCAAAAAAATGGTAAGCAGGAAATTTCTGAGAATGTTATGCAACTTCCTCAAACAGCGAGATTCGAAGATGTCATCCAGGGCTGGTAGCTGGAGCCCGATGATATTCTGGGCAGTTTTAATGATTCTCTGTAGACCTTTTTCGTCCACTGCAGAGCTGCTCCTATACCATGCAAGAATGCCGTATGTCAGGACACTCTCTATGGTGCTGCGATAGTAGGACAGAAGTAGATGCTGAGATAGATTTATCTTCCTGAGCATTCTCAGGAAGTACACAGGGAGCAAACCCCACACTCCATAGCATTGATGATGTTATCTAGATGGGTAATAAAATGTCTGAGAACAACCAAGCTCAGAGAGCACCAAGGACTCCAGAATTAAGTACTTGGTTAGAAAATGAAGTGCTGAAAATCACTGTTTAAAAAAAAAACAGAGGGAGGGAGCTGAGCATCTCTATATGGACAAGAAACATGGGATGACACTAAAAATATGAAAACTGCTGAAAATCCTGCTTGAAAGCAGCTCTGTCCACTAATAATGTTTAATATGCAGTGCTATTTAAAAAAATCTTAATTATCCTAATGTGACTGACTAGGTGTTAATATTCAAGACCATACTATGCTATTTGCATCTTCGTTTTAAAATCTATCTTTCCTACAATTTATTTATTTATTTTTTAGAAATCAGCATATGCTTATATGTAGGCTTAGAGGGAATGGAATAGGCTATAAGAAAGCTGCTGCTCTTCAAGCTGTTGACCTGATCGCCAAATCTTTTCTAAACTGAAGTAAATCTACCCTCCCACGTAATCACTACAAATATATAAACTTTAGCTTGACTCCTACCATAAATTAGGATTTAAAGAGGTAAAATGTCCTGATAATCTTCCGGTATTGGGCACGAACATTTTAATCTAGTATTTTTTTTCCCCCCTCACAGTTCGTTTAATCTGCATGTGGCCTGATTAGAGTTCACTTCATCCACAGATTATACTGTGTTTATTTTTGAGATGCCGGGTCGATCAGTAGGTCAGATTTTTCTGAGAGCAACGGTTTGCAGGTGAAGCCATAAGAACACCACACCGACGAGGCAAATCGCCTTTGTGGGGGATTTGACTTCCAACACATTAAAACTCCAGAAGCTTTCCCAGATGATCTGCAGCATCTGGTACCTAAAGGGATTTTCATCTTTGACTCCAAATGTCTGAACATAAAAATTTAGGGATTGGAAGTCGATGCAGAATCCGTCTTTGGATTTGTTTAATCAACTTCACACTTCTCACATGATGTTTCTCGGGGAGCTACATTTATTTTTAGTCAAATTTAATTGCCATCAGCTCCACCAAAAAAATAAATAAAAAAATGCTGTGTTCTCATAGGCTGTTTTACAATGTGGTATGCTTGTGACATGTATTGATTGCCATTCCATTAGTGATTAGGAATGTGAAGTTCATAAATCTAATAACCAGGCCTGCTAGTTTGTTGATTTTTTTTTCTTGTGACAAACAGCTATATTAGAATACATGCTGAAACTTTTATAGATTGTGAGGTTTCCTTTAAAATACAGATCTCTTTTTTGGGGGTGGGGGAGTGAGTTTTATTTCCCCCCCTAGGTATTATTAAAAATAAATAAATTGCAGGGTAAATGAAAAGGAAAATATACCCCCCCCCCTAATTACTATGCCTTTTGCATAAAGGAGCACAAAGCTAAATTAATGAAATGAGCAATATTCAGTGAAATGATTCCTTTTCTTTCTGTGTATTTTTAGGCCCTTGTTTTGTTTAATTTAATTTTGTTGCCTAAAGTTAGTTGCTTAAAGAGATGCAGGCTTCTGTCTGCACGCATCCTTATTGTTAGAGCTAAATTATTTTTAATTTGGAAAAGAGGAGAAGCCACATCAGCAAGATCAAATGCCAAAATATAAAAGTAACACATTCACCCTTACGGGTAATATAGTAGAACATTGGAAACTTGGAGGTTGCCAGACACACAGCTAACATTAGGGCTAATTTTGAAAATCTAGCGTGCAGTCAATTTTACTGATGCCTGGGGACATACAAGGTAGAAGCTGACAAGAGAACTAATTTTGTTTGGGTTATTTACTGCTATGCATCATCCAGGGTTCCCGCCTGACACACGGCTATATGAAGGGGAATATTATCACATACTAAAAATTTATGTTGACATTCGATATTTGTTCAATATGTCAGCAGTATTACTTTCATAATCAAAAGAGTGAGGAGAACAGAGAGGGGGGAAAAGGCACTTTATGCTCATATAGATATATCTTTTTAATAACCGTCTATAAGGTTAATATAGTTTACCTTTGAGAGTATACAATGAAAACAAGCAGGGTGAGCCGGGAAAATGACAGAAAGCATCAACCGGGGCTGTTTGTTTGCCATTACCTAAGCGAGCCATGTCAGCTCTCTGGCCCGCGTCTGATAGCTATTTGTTGTACAGAGAGCACAGCATAAAAAAAAAAAAAACGGAGAAAAAAAATATCAAACTCTTAATACTATTGTGTGCCCATAACCATCTGTCACTGCTAGCCTGGAGATGAGAGGAAGATTACGAGGAATAAACACTGAGCGGCTGAGCATTGGTAAAGCCTTCAGGCAAAAAACTCTTGTGGGGACATCAAAGACATTCTAATTCCGAGGCAGTCAAGGATTACAGTGTGTAACCTGTGCTGACAACAGATAAATGACTGGCAATATTGTGCCAGAGCTGTTGGGTCCTGCGTGGAGTCCTGATGGTGATGGCGATGGTGATGATGATGATGTTATCTTGCGGAATGGACTCTGCTGGGATAATTTTATGATAAAACACTCTTTCCCCCCACTCCCCAAATGCCACTGGGTCTAGGCAGACATTGACTAGCTACGGGGGTAGCAATCAGTTTCCTCAAAATTTACTGTTCTAAGCCCATTAGAGTTCCAGCGCAGCCAGGCTTTGCGATGAAAATCCAAAACGCCAGTATTTCCACGTCAGAAAAGAAGCACGTATGCAAATGGTTGGAGGGCTTCGACTCTAAGCATTTAGTGTTGGGATATTCAAGCAAAATGATTTATGTAAATATGCTCATAAAAATGCAATTACCCCTTTTCTCTTCCCCCCCATCTCTCTTTTTAAAAATGATAAATATGAAATAGTAAATTAAAAAAATGTAGTTCAACCCGTTAGTCATGAGAAGATAATACCAGCGGAGAAACCTGCATCGCACAGGTAAATACAATAGGCTCTGCTGTTGGAATGAGATGCACAAACACACACACACACACACACGCATCATTCACCGCATTAGCAGCTAACAATTTTCTGCGCCTTATTCAGGCATTAGCAGATTGAAATATTCCCTTCTGAGGCCCTGAAATGATCTCATTAAACAAACACCAGGTTTTGGTAATTGATGTAATAAGGAGGATGTGGAGTTGCTGGTAAAAGTATTGTCAAAGAGTGCTGCTACTCTTTCAAGATGCTAGACTTTCTCACCGCAGCCATTTCCCCGCACAAGAATACTAGTACGACTTGAAAACTTAAAAGCGGGTAATATGTAAATTTATTTATTTATTTAGCATTCTGAGCTTTCAGCTCACCTACTGTCTATTTCTCTCTTACAATGAAACAATACCTCATTGTGATGTTCTGCACCAGAATCCCCAAATGTTTCTCGCCTTGTTTTGTTAGAAATGAATGGCCTGATCCTTTGGCCTCTTGTGCCAGCAAGAGTCTGTAGAGAATCAAAAGCTTTTTTCATCTGCCAGAGCAACGCTGTGACTTGTGGCTTTGCTTCACTGTTGAGACCGAGCCAAAGGCACAGCCAGCCCAAGATATTTTGGCTGCTTGAGGTGAAGGACAAGACATTGCTTCCCCAGTCCACATGCAGATGTCATTTAGGTTTCAACTGAATTGTGCTTCAACATTTGCATCCAAGCAATATTCGTAGTTGCATCTTGGTACAGTGCAACCAGTGGAACAACTTGCCTCCAGAAGTTGTGAATTCTCCAACACTGGAAGTTTTTAAGAAGAGATTGGACAACCATTTGTTTGAAATGGTATAGGGTTTCCTGCCTGAGCAGGGGGTTGGACTAGAAGACCTGCAAGGTCTCTTCCAACTCTGCTGTTCTGTTCTGTTCTGTTCTGTTCTGTTCTGTTCTGTTCTGTTCTGTTCTATTTTGCAGGCTGCAAAATAGCCAGAACTTTCCTCCAATTCTGCACCATTCCGCATCCTTCAGCATTTACTACACAAAGGAGCTATATCCTCAGTTCATGCTACCTCACTTAGTAGGCCTTAGCCAAAGGCAAGCTAAAGTGCAACAGTAGTTAGTTGTGATACAACATAAGCTAGCTTTGTGAGATTGTGACTATACAATCAAATATTACAGATTCCTCCCTGCTCCTGCAGAGTTCACTTTGTTTGAGACCAACTTTCAGAATTCCCAGATATCTGCCTTGGGAATTCTAGGAGTTGTAAGTCCTCTTGATCTATGATCCAATTTCAATGATGCTCATGCAACTCTAATACCTTGATATGCCAACCCTTATGCTATCGGTAAAAGGAATAAATGAATCTGTCAATTCCAGTTTCTCTTTTTTTTGTTTCTCTAGTTGAAATTTATCTGGTCATTATCCTGCATAAGTTTGACAACGTGTTAAAGAGAGGCTTGCACAAAAATTCATAGGTATTTTTCCTGATGTATACATAAGCTGTCACAGTCATTTTTACGAGCAATTTTCACAAACGCATTACATTTTTATTATTTTTATATTTTATATACATTTATATTTATTCATCTTATACTGTACTGCAAAACTCAGTAAAATGCAAATCTTTAAATTAAATTGAATTCCAATTCAACTATTTTAATTTTAAATTAAAATTATTTTTTTTAAAATTTTGATTTATATGCCGCCCTTCTCCGGAGACTCAGGGCGGCTTACAATGTGCTCAGCAATAGCCTTCATCCTTTTGTATATTTATACAAAGTCAGCTTATTGCCCCCACAACTGGGTCCTCAATTTACCTACCTTAGAAAGGATGGAAGGCTGAGTCAACCTTAAGCCTTGGCGAGATTCGAACCTGCAGTAATTGCAGGCAGCTGGTCTTAATAACCAGCTTAATAACAGGGTGCCTTAGACCACTGTACTACCAAGGCTGATTTTGATTTTGTATCTTCAGAATTAGGATTCATTAATTTCTATATATGACTTTTTTAAAAAAGATTTTTAAAAAAATCTATCAAGTTTATATTCTGGCTATATTATAGGGTGATATTTTTTTTCTGACAACAAAGTTTGATATACAACTGTACATTATAGCTGATCAAATGGGTGGTAAAATGTTATAAAATAAATAACTGTATATAGTTTGTGCATGTATGTATATACATAACTTTTCTTCTGTTTAAAAAATATTAATAGACAGAACAAGAAACCTAAATCTATTTATGCAGTTTTATAGATGGCATCTAAGGATGAGAGTTAATGAATTCTTCAAGAACTCATAAGTAACTTGAGGTAGTGTGACATGTTTTTTGTATCAAAGTCTAAGTCTTTTATTCTTGGATGTCAGTAATACTTTACACATACACGCTTGCATAACTCAGGCAAAAAGCTGTACTTTTATTCTTAACAATTGTCAAAAACAGAACTCGACAATATTACGCCAAGATTAATATAGAACTTTTGTGGGCAAGAAAGGGAGGCAGGTGAAATCACAGTAGAGAAATATCTGTATGATGATGAAGTATATAGAACTTTGTCCTATTAGAGCCATATTCCAACATCATAAATTAATTGAAATCAGGATTATGGGCAAAGACTTAATATGTTTATAGCAAAGAGTCAAACAAAAGCACAGGCTTCCTAGGTAACTGAATAAAGGATAACAAACAAATAATATCTTAACTTATTTGAGATAATGTTTTTTTCCTTTTGTCAGACCATGTTAGAAAAATTTTAAGCAAGTTGTCACAAACAAGTTGAAGTGCACTATATTATAGAGAAGCATTTTTTGTATTTTGTTGCCAGGATTAAGTTTGACACATCTATCCCAAATAGTTTTTAGACGATCCTGTTTGTTAAGATAAACTACTAAACAATTGTCTTCTTCCACCATCTTATTCAAATGCCAAACCTTTGTATTTAATTTGCATAGTGTAATTTGCCAAATAAAAAAAAAAAGTACAATGGTAGATGAAAAGTCAAAATTAATCTATTCACTTTTGTAGTTATTACAATCTGATCTGGCACACCGATAGATAGCTATGTGGATAATTGGTAATAAAAACTTCATACTGATATAACAGTGTTAAGGACAAACGTCTTCTTTTAAATTGGAACTTTAAAAATAAAAGGGTGGAAGATACCTCTTTGCCTGTTTTTTCCCTACCTCTTTAATATTTTAAAAGCAAGATTTTGTTTGTAAAAGACATTTTCTTTGAACAATTAGTATGTTTAGATGATTAAGCATTATTTTTTTCCCCTTAGTCTCTAATCTGGCATATCCCATATTATTGACAAGCAGGGAGCTGAGATCCCAACATTGCCGAAATGAAGACTAGTTGGGTCCTTGGTAATTGCTGTATACTATTCCTAGTATTTCTCTATTTGATTTTATAATGGAAAGTCTTAATAAGAAAATGGAAACTATAATTTGATAAAACTAGAGTTATGGAGACAAATAGGGCTTTACAAACCTGGATGTTTTAGCAGAACAATTGAGTTGGCAGGAATGGCTGCTGCCTGGATCCAATTAGCTTTCCTTGATGGTGTGAATTAAGGAAAATTTAGTGGATGATGGTGGGAAACAGGGAAAGAGAGATGGCTGGAAAGGGCTGGTCAGCACTGATACATTTATCATAGCACAAAAACAGGCACTAAGCACCAGATCCATAGAGGCAAAGGTGTCCGACACTAGACAGGGCCCATGGTGCATACTAGGCAGAGAAGTCTCAGCAACAGTGCAATGCATAGTGTCAGAGTGTAAAATGGAGACAGAAACAGCATACGTGGAATAGCATAACCAAGTAATTGGCATTGTGTACAGGAACATATGCACAGCATATGGATTAGACCTTTCCAAGTCCAGATGGGAGATTCCACAGAAGATCTGGAAAATAATAAGCCTAAGATCTTGTGGGACTTCCAGATCCAGATGGACAGGCAGATATTGGCCAATCAACCAGACACTATGGTAGTAGACAAGGACCAGAAGACAACGATAGATGCAGTGGTGCCAAGTGACATCAAAATCAGGAAGAATGAGTATGAGAAGCTGAAGAAGTAACAGGGCCTGAAGGAAGAACTAGAGAGGATGTGGAAAGTAAAGGCCAAAATGATCCCGGTGGTGGTAGGAGAATTTGGGGCTGTGACTCCTAAATTAGGAGAATGAATAGAATAGAATAACAGAGTTGGAAAGGACCTTGGAGATCTTCTAGTCCAACCCTCTGCTTAGACAGGAAACCCTATACCATTTCAGACAAATGGTTATCCAACATCTTCTTAAAAACTTCCAGTGTTGGAGCATTCACAACTTCTGGAGGCAAGTTGTTCCACTGATTAATTGTTCTGTCGGGAAATTTCTCCTTAGTTCTAGGTTGCTTCTCTCCTTGATTAGTTTCCATCCATTGCTTCTTGTCCTGCTCTCAGGTGCTTTGGAGAATAGCTTGACTCCCTCTTCTTTGTGGCAGCCCCTCAGATATTGGGACACTGCTATTGTCACCTCTAGTCCTTCTTTTTATTAATCTAGACATACCCAATTCCAGCAACTGTTCTTTATATGTTTGAGCCTCTAGTCCCCTAATCATCCTTGTTGCTCTTCTCTGCACTTTTTCTAGAGTCTCAACATCTTTTTTACATCGTGGCAACCAAAAGTGGATGCAGTATTCCAAGAGTGGCTTTTACCAAGGCATTATAAAGTAGTATTAACACTTCACATGATCTTGATTCTATCCCTCTGTTTATGCAGCTGCAGCACACTGCTGGCTCATAGTTAAATGGTTGTCTACTAGGACTCCAAGATCTCACAGTTACTACTATTGAGTAAGGTACCACATATACTGAACCTGTGCAATTTTTTTCTTGCCTAAATGTAGAACCTTGTGTTTTTCACCATTGAATTTCATTTTGTTAGATAGTGCCCAATGTTCAATGTCTGTCAAGATCCTTCTATATCTGAAAGACTATCCTCTGGAGTATTGGCTATTCCTGCTAGCTTGGTGTTGTCTGCAAATTTGATGAGTTCCCCATCTATCCCCTCGTCCAAATCATTGATGAAGATGTTGAAGAGAATGGCTCCAATAGACCCCAGGAAGAATATCAGAGAACTCTGTCCCGAAGAGTATAGTGCTGGGATACCTCACAGATACTTGCTGAGATACCTCACAGAACCTCCAACTCCCAAGACTCTGGTAGAGGACCCAAGGCTGAAGATGACATGTACCACCCACATGGATGAGAAGGGACTTTTATTTTATTTTAGTGTACTTCCTTATTTGTAGTGAAAGCTATAGGCTACATCAAAGTTTTAGCTCCCATTGGTATATTGTTTCTCTCATTTCATCTCTGTTCATTCTGCATCTACTGCAAAGGAACAACATATATTATCAGAATATAAAGAATGTATATACCTTCTATCATATTCCATTTGCATAAGGCTTGGAGGGATTATCCATTGCTGCTTTGAAAATATATCTATTAAAAAAAAACCTAAAACCATTGCAATTCTGGCTTTATTTATGCTTTCAAAGGAGAAGTACCATTAATTAAATAAATACCTATTTCTTTTCTTTGATTCATCCTAGTTTTTCTTTCTGATCTTAATCATCTCTATCACATCCTGCCTTTTCCACAGCCCTTCAAGCAATCCTTCACCATTCTGCTCCTCAGATACTGGGTGGAAGTGGCTACTAATGTGATAAGAAGGGGCATTATTGCCTCTAGCGAACGTTTTAACTTCCTTTTAATTTCAACCACTTGTGTCCTTTGGCAATTATCATCACCACTTGGCTTTTTCCTTTTCCAGTAATAAATACTTTTTGGTTTTTTTGGCTATTCTACCTTTGTGTAAAACAGAATGAGGAATCTGAGTGCTATGTTCACTCTTTTATCATCAAAGATTTCATTTTTAGTTCTAATATAGGAAAGAATAAATCATCTGATTTTGATGTCTCAGATTAAATTCCTTTGATATCTTCTTCACTTAATGTGATGCTCTACACTGGCCTTAAATCTTTGTAAAGGATATAAGAAATAGGCATTTTTCTTTTGTTGTTTATGTTTGCTCATAGTTGAGGAATGGCTCCTACTGTTCCTTCACAGAAAGATTATTTTATAATTCAAGCTGTATGTTATGAAAGGATGTCTTTAAAGCAGCGGCCCCAACCTTATGGGCACCAGGGACCAGTTCTGTGGAAAGAGGTTTTTCCACGGACGGGAAGGGGCGTGGTTTTGTGTGCTGCCTGCAACTCATGGATGGGGCTTTGCTTGTTTTCATGGCCCAGTTTCGGGCATGCTGTAGACTGGTGCCAGTCCACAGACCATGGGTTGGGGACAGTGGTGGGTTTCAAAAATTTTTTACTACCGGTTCTGTGGGTGTGACTTGGTGGGCGTGGCATGGTTTGGTGGGCGTGGCTTGGTGGGTATGGCAGGGGAAGGATACTGTAAAATCTCCATTTCCTCCCAGTCAGTTGGGACTTGGGAGGCAAAGAATAGATGGGGGCGGGGCCAGTCAGAATTTTTACTACCGGTTCTCTGAACTACTCAAAATTTCCACTACCGGTTCTCCAGAACTGGTCAGAACCTGCTGAAACCCACCTCTGGTTGGGGACCCCTACTTTAAAGAACTGGATCGGTTTAGGAGGTTGTGACAAGCGTGTTAGAGTAGGAAGACTTTAGATGCAATAGTTGCCTTGCACCGGAAGATATTCTGTTTTAATCTTTCAGTTGTCAGGCCAGGCCCACATGGGAAGATCCAATTAAACTGATTTATTGTTAATTGTGCCTATGCACAGGGATCTTCTCAACTAACAGCACCTGTTTGGATTTAGATAAGGATCAAGGAAATTCAAGGAAGGTTGGATTTAGTTCACTTGTGACCACATAGGGATTCTAGGCTGATCCCTCTTAGTTCCACCTCCAGGTTCTGCCATTCCTTCTCCTACATAAACTCTGTTATTAATATTACTGATTCTGACCTAGTTTAGAGTTGTTAAATTATCATTTTGCTGCAGTTGTATATGAACTTTCTTGGACTGCCAATGTTGTTCTGTTTCAGATTAGGTGGCACAGTAATTCATCAGGCTGGACTATAATTCCCATTATAAACTGTGGAGGCTTGGGCAACCTTTTGAATGGGTTGGAGAGGTTACTGGTATATGTTAGTAGGATAGTAAGTGTTAGTACTATTCAGTGTGCTTGGAACACCATATCTGAAGTGCTGCACCATTTCCTAATCTGTTCTTATTTGAAGAGAATGAGGATCTTCACGCTGCATTCCTTCACTTCCCCTGACCATGGTAAAAAAAAATATTTCCCTCTTTCTACAGTGTCTTTTCTCATTAATGTAGATATATTCCTGGGATGAGAAATGATGTTTCTTCTAATTATGGTTACATATAGTTAATTTCCTTTTTAAAAGCTTGGTGTGAAAGACAGTTACTTTTATAAAGCTCAGGGAAAAAAAAGTGATATAGCTGATGTTCCTGTTGCCGTAGCAACAGATTTATTTATTAGGGTCTGAAATGACATGAGTTAATATACCACATACCTGCTGATCGGCAAACTCTCCTTATTTCAGCTTCAGTTGACAATTAAGTCCTGGACAGCTACAGCCAGGGGTTAATGTTACTCATTAGGAGAACTAGGTCATTACTGGGAAATCAAGGCACTTACAGTAGCATGAATAAAATACAAAATTCAACACCTCCACGAGTGAAGGGTTTTTATGTTAATTAACCTTATTTTCCTTGCATGGAAAAAATATTTCATATGTGCATATGACAGAGGATCAATTAATTGAAAAGTAAGCATTTGCTGCTTCCCCTTCTCTTGGTTGTTTTCATTTCCTTTGGAAGAGTTTCATTATTTTAGGGAAAATTCTTATGTCTATATGATGAGTAAAAGAGGATATTAAAATTAAGAAGGGAATCATCATGGAAATCAGCTTTACCACAAGGGAACGAGAAAATAAAAGCTGTGGAAATGAAAATAAATAAGCTTTGCTAATACCTCACCTAAGGAACAGCATATAAGCTCAACAGAGCTTGGAAATGTTCAGGGGTATTCTGTCTGTTAAACAGTTACATACTTATCTGACCTTCAGAAAGTCTAAATTTGAATGGCTAAATATATGTTTGGGATGGTAACTATCTTGTTCTCAGAAAAGTATTCAGCAAGTTTAGTAATATCATACTTTTTTTTTATTGTGTTTGATTTTAGGAGATATTACACATACTATATATGCCATATGTTTTATTTGGTTATCTGGAAAAGAATTCTGACTTATAAGTGGCAAAATGAAACTCTGTTATGTTTACTTTTTTTACAGCATTTTCTGTTCTGACACACAATAATTATATTCTTATATTTTTTACATTTTTTATATTTTAGAATTTTTTGCTCAAGGACTTTAAGTGTTTTCACATCATATTTTCTGAAGTCTGAATATTTCTAGACTCCCTTTACTTTGTACAAGTCAAAGTAATACACATAATTCTCCCATCTCCTATTTTCCACAAAACAACTACCCTGTGTGGACTGGCCCAAAGTCATCCAACCAGCTTTCACACCCAAGGAAGGACTAGAATTCGTGGTTTCCAGGTTTCTTCTAGTCCATACATCTACTACTGGTTTTTTTTCTGATTTATGCATAAAACATTTATAGGTACAAGTGAGAGACCCATAAAATGGTTCCAGAACTCTAGAAAAACTTCTTTACCTCTGTAACAATTCAAAAAAACAGATCCTAATTATATTCTTTTCTTCAGATATGGGTTGCAGGATCAATGCTGAATCTGATTATTCTCAGTTTATTCTTGAATATCATTATACTCTTCTCCTCCCTCCTTCCCATCCATCCATCACATTTTTGCCTGAAAACTGTGATATATTTCCTGAAAAGTAAGATCTGTCTTGAATCACATGAAATACCTATTGTGTTCTTCCTGGCAAAGTAGTTATAGGTGTTCTCTGAAGTATCTCTCTCTCTCTCTCTCTCTCTCTCTCTCTCTCTCTCTCTCTCTCTCTCTCTCTCTGTGTGTGTGTGTGTTCACTCTATTCCTCACTTTCATGTATAGCTATAGCACTTAGACTTATATGCCACTCCATATTGCTTTACAGCACTTTCTGGGTAGTTTACAGAATCAGCATATTTCCCCCAACAATCTGGGTACTTGTTTTACTGACCTCGGAAGGATGGAAGTCTGAGTCAACCTTGTGCCAATCAGGATTGAACTCCTGGCTGTGGGCAGAGTTAGCCTACAATGCACTGCACCACCATGGTATGATTAGCAGTACAAAGCAATGTTTTTTTTCAAGTGTTGCAGTAGCCATGATGCCAAAAGTGGGGAGGGTGCATGGTGAGGATCTTCCTTGTGAATTTGGCTATTACCAGAAATGTTCTTCTACAGTTGATTGGATATGAGCACCTGTTCCTGAGGCTAGAATTCAGGGACAAGGAATGGATTCTGCCGATGTACCACCAATTTAACTGATCAGCAACATCTCTTTATGAGTTGGAGCTCGAGCACCTCAGTGGACTGCTTATGAAAATGATCTATCAATGTAGCACTTTAAAACCATTACTAAAATCAAATTAGTAATTAGCAGACACAGCCAATATCATAAGACTCATCAATCAGAATAAACAATAAGAGTTCCTATCTAATCTGAAAAAGTATTTCTTTATTATCCTGAGTAAGGTAAGATCTAATATTTTAAAGCCTTATACTAAGAGAAACCCAGACTTGAGATGAGGTACTCTTTCCTCAAATTCTTCTTCCTTAATTTGTATATATTTAGTATGATCACAACAGTGTGTCTGGCTCTAGTTTCTGTATTATGATGCAAATTCTGCTGACCTCAGGAATATTCATGGGAAGATTTTATGTTTAAAGCTTTTTCCTGAATGTCCCAAAGGTCTTTTTCAAGAGGCAACTGGAGTTTCTTTGTTTTTCCTTGAAAACATTTCGCTTCTCAGAACTGGAGAAGCTTCTTGGATGATAAATGAAACATCTTTAAGGAAAAACAAAGAAACTTAAATTGCCTCTTGAAAAAGTACCTTTGGGACAACCAAGACCTGGATGACTGAGAATCTCCATAGACTTTTTCTGAGTGTAGTAAAAGAATTTGACCTTTTTCTGGTCATCTCTAAACCAATGTAAACTAATTATTTTCCAGCCACCTTCCCCAACATCCATATCTCTGTACTGTCTCCATTTTGAGGAAGGCCAAAATAAACTAAAGGACTGCAGAGAATTGAAAATAGTCTAGCACTGATAAACAGAAAACTGTTGAGAGTGCATCAGTGTAGAAAAGAAGATTTAATCTAATAAAACCGGTGGCTTTTATTATCTGTGGTTCTGTTACCTGTAGTCTCACACCATTGGTAGATACTGGCCTCATTTTCTGCAGTAAGGGTTATGTGCATCTGCATTTTTTGGGTGCACAGTTCTGTTTCAAGGAAAACATAGGGGATGTTCTGTAAGTATTTTATTCAAGGCACAAAATGGTAAGTAGGAGTTCAAGTATGCATGAAGTATGTTTTTTCCCCCAAGATCTTGTTATCTGTGGTTTCATTAGTTGGCAGTTGTTGGGCTGGAACAAAACCCTTGCATATAACAAAAGCCACCTGTATTCATACTTAACTACATTTGAAACTTACTTGAAAACATACTGCACAGAATTGCAGTAACCAAGCTCAGTTACTGATTAAAACATCTATTCTTGGACATCACCAATCCTGGTCCATAAATAGCAGCCACTTTTTGCATTGCTTTACAGGTTTTACCTTTTATTGATTTTTATTATAAAGTCTTTGATTGTTGTAAATCACCCAGAGTCTTTAAGAATCGGGCAGCAAACAAACAAAATTTAATAAATTATTATGTCTGGGGTAATCTATGGTTAGATTCACAATCTAGGAGTGGTGGAAACTTAATAATTCAAGCCCTAACCAAAAGCCTAAAAATTACTAAGGTAGTATCTAATAATATAGGCAATTCCAAGCAGGGTGGGTTTTTTGTAATATTAGGGTTGTGAGGTCTGGTAAATTCAGTATTTCCAGATATTAAGGGAGTCCTTTAGTATTGCTCCAAGAGCCCCAGTCATGATTGCTACATGATCTGATATTGCTGCGATATCATATTTTTTTTCCATAAGCATTCAACATCAGATTATCCCAAAGGTGTTTTTTCCAAAAGACTTTCTTGTTTTTTTTTTTTAAAAATGTTGCATTTCTTATCAAGAAGCTTCTTCAGTTCTAACTTGATCTGCAAGTCCCAATATTTCATAATTTAAGTCCCAAAAAATTTAAACCCGCCCATTTTCTAAAAACTTTCAACTTGATGGTCCCAGTACTTTTTACTGCATTCAAATCCAAAGTTCTGGCAAAGTTTCCAATTAATAATTCTGGCAGCTTAATCATGACACTGCTTGAGGTCAGTTTATGAACTTTTGCTGATGAAATGGTCAATTGCTTCATTCTTTTCACTACAAGGCAGAATTTGCAATTGTTTATTAGAAGCTGAATTTTCACCTTCATGCAATTAGTTGGCTTGTTCTTGAGCTTCTAAAGTAAAGCCTTCGGTTTCTTTTTTTTAACTCTCCTGACCTTACTGAAGACGGTGCTGGTTTTTTAATCTTATTTTCCATCTATATTCTTCAAATGTTAATAGAATAACAGAGTTGGAAGGAACCTTGGAGATCTTCAAATCCAGCCCCCTGCTCAAGCAGGAAACCATGTACCATTTCAGACAAATGGTTGTCCAAACTTTTCTTTAAAACCTCCAGTGATGGAGCACCCACAACCAAGCTGTTTCACTGATTAATTATCCTCACTGTCAGGAAATTTCTCCTTATTTCTAGATTGGTTATTTCCTTGATTAGTTTCCGTCCATTGCTTCTTGTTCTGCCTTCAGGTGCTTTGGAGAATAGGCTTCCTGATGCCCACACAGAGTTTGCAGCAGATTTTTTTTCTTTGCACCCCGATAGAGAAACATCTGTCACTGCCTAAGATTGAATTCTCAATCTCCCAAGGGTGAGACGAGCGTCTTCACCTCTAGTCCCCTGTACCACTTGTATTTGTGTGTGTGTGTGTGTGCATGTAAACCTTGGAAACAAAAGCTCTTTGAACATGCATTGGCTTGTTCTTCCAATTACAAATTGATTTTCAATTTTTTTTCTTTCCTGTATTTAGCCTTTACCTTTGTGGTTTTCAAGTGCTTTCCTTGATTGACTTCCTTCATCAGAAGTTCTTGGCTTGTCTTAATGTAGTCATTCAGGCCAAGACATTACAGGTAGCCCTGGGCTAAGCAATGTGGTTGTAAAGTAGGATGTCAGGTGATAGCAGCACTTAGCAATAACAATTCTGTCACTCCCAGTTGCCTTCATTAACCAAATCCTCCCCCACCCCCCACCCACCCCACAGTCATTAGGAAAGGAGCCATTCTGACCAAACCTTTCCAGCCCCATGCCTTGGTCAAAGTAAGAGACTATTTATATGTCTAATTTATGTAGCTGCCCATCCCATCCTATTCTGGGCTTTAAATTATAGAGTATACATGCTCAATATATAGTGCAAATGTATTTGCTTCTATTCAGACCATCCACAAATTATATAAGTTGATATTTAACTTTAAGATATGAAGCAGAAGTGTCTTTCTTTAGTTTTTATTCTTTGGTAATCTGGGGAAGCAAGAAACTATGTAAGAAATGAAAAGCTCAGGCACCATTATTATTATTAGTGATATCATTATTATGATTATTATCCTTTATTATAATGTTATTATTACTTTGTTGTTTGGCACGTACACTAGGAGCTTATGTATCGGACACAAATTCCTTGTGTGTCCAATCACACTTGGCCAATAAAGACCTATTCTATTCTATTCTATTCTATTCTATTCTATTCTATTCTATTCTATTCTATTCTATTCTATTCTATTCCATTCCATTCCATTCCATTCCATTCCATTCCACTCCACTCCACTCCACTCCACTCCACTCCACTCCACTCCACCCCACCCCACCCCATCCCATCCCATCCCATTCCATTCTCAGCCACTATTAGTGTGGTGATAGATTTTCTAAATGTTGTCTTGTTTTAATCGTAAGCACATATCTGAAAGTGAGGTTTGGCTGCTTTATTTTCTGATCCTTGGGGGAAAAGTGAGTTTCTCTCTCATTGCACATTCATAAAGCAGTATTAAAATGTCCTTTTTCCTCTTCTCTCTCCATTCTGAGTCCCCTGTATAACTGAAATAAGAGAAAGCTCCGTTGTTAAATGTTTTAAGAAGATTAAGATTGACCTTTTTAATATTGCTTTTAGCTTAGCTTATTTATAACTCTTTAACACGCTCTGTGCCTTCAGAGGGTTACACACGTGTCAGTTGTGTATAAAATTATTTTGTATCATGATATATCTTAGGAGACATCATCCAGTGGAAAACGTGAATTGGGAAATTGTTACTTTCCCATGACCACTAAAAGGCAGTAGTTTTATATATGCTTACTTCCAGTTTATTTCTGAAATTCACAGGACTTACTTGAAAATAGGCATGGCTAGGATTGGACTCTAACTGTCCAAATTCTTATTGCATAATTTATTTTCTATATGCTTTTTTTGTAAATAAGCACTTTTTCATCCATACAAGTTAAAAATTACTCTAACTTTCAATAATAAAATCACTTTTTAAATGTTAGAACAGGGGTCTCCAAACTTGGCAACTTTAAAACTTGTGGACCTCATTTCATTACTTTTAATTTTTTTGGCATACAATTTTTATACCTTTTTTGTATTCTCCATAATATTATGTATTTACAATGTTATACAAAGTCTGTAATGTATTCTTAGCTGGACAATGAACAACAGAAAAATGTCCATTTTGCTCGGGTTTAAAACTTGACATTACTCCTAAAAGCACTTTGACATTGAAAGATGGGCTGCCTGATTATCTGACTTACAGACATGAATGGTTCCAATCCAGTTTGTATCTGGAATTATGGTTTTAATTTGGAACATAAGCATTTCCAGAGGAGACTCCAAAACTACTTATTTGGAGTGATTCTGAACCTGTTATGGAAATACATAAAAGGTTTAGTGAATTGCCTTCCACTCTAAACCAAAAAGATGTCTGCCATCTGTTAGAGTATTCTGTTCCATGGAGCTTCAGGCACAAGGTACCAACCCTTAACAGCTGTCCAGGCACTGTCCATTTTCAAGGTTGGTTTACTACTATATGAAGTCTGGTAAGATTTTTAACCAATTTTTATAATGCAGTTATTTTATAATTGTCTTATTTATGTTGTGGGCCATATCAAGGTTTGGATGGAGACAGCATATGAATTATGAATATGAAAATAAAGTAAGTAAACAATTCAAAATTCAAGGTGTGTTCTATTTCATTTCAAGGGAACATGATAAAGATCCTGAAAGCTTCTTTAAAGTGCTGATGAAATTGAAAAAGATGGAACTGAATTTTCATGTCTCTGTCCTTGGAGAAGCCTTCACTGATGTTCCAGGTATTGTTGGGTTTAGTTTGTGATCTATCTATCTATCTATCTATCTTTACATAGATATTTTTATATAGTTTTGCATTTACAAATATTACAATTCACTAATTTTCTTTCAATCAAAGTGAGCAGTTGGGATAAGATATGAACAAAAAATAAAACATAATTATGAACTATAGTTTTAACTGAAAATTTAAGACTGCTATATTGTCAATCTCAATTTGGAAAGAAGGCCCACTGAACTCAGTATGATTTAACTCCTGACTATTTGTCCAAATATCTCAATCTTTTATGTTTTAAATGAGTTCCACATTTGTGATGGGATTTTATATGTTTAGATCAATGCACAAACATTCAGAACAGAAAAAGAGTATAAACCCTGTTTTAAGGTAGGATATGCTTCAATAAAAAACAATGTAAAAAATTAAATTTCAGGGATGAGAAGTATAAAAGAATGAATAATACACATAGGTATATAATAAGACATCCAACAATTCATTTAACAAAGCATCCAACAAAGCATTCAGTTTTGGTCGCCACAATGTAAAAAGGATGTGGAGACTCTAGAAAGAGTGCAGAGAAGAGCAACAAAGATGATTAGGGGACTAGAGGCTAAAACATATGAAGAATGGTTGCAGGAACTGGGTATGTCTAGTTTAATGAAAAGAAGGATTAGAGGAGACATGATAGCAATGTTCCAATATCTCAGGGGCTGCCACAAACAAGGGGGAGAGAAGCTATTCTCCAAAGCACCTGAGGGTAGGACAAGAAGCAATGGGTGGAAACTAATCAAGGAGAGAAGCAACTTAGAACTAAGGAGAAATTTCCTGACAGTTAGAACAATTAATTAGTGGAACAACTTGCCTCCAGAAGTTGTGAATGCTCCAACACTGGAAGTTTTTAAGAAGATGTTGGATAACCATTTGTCTGAAGTGGTGTAGGGTTTCCTGCCTAAGCAGGGGTTTGGACTAGAAGACCTCCAAGGTCCCTTCCAACTCTGTTATTATATTATTTACAGAGAAAATGCAAATGTGCATCACAAGTCTTTTAAAGATTGCAGTATGTAGCAATAGCAATAGCACTTAGACTTATATACCGCTTCATAGTGCTTTTACAGCCCTCTCTAAGCGGTTTACAGAGTCAGCATATTGCCCCCAACAATCTGGGTCCTCATTTTACTGACCTCAGAAGGATGGAAGGCTGAGTCAATCTTGAGCCAGTGATATTTGGACTGCCGAACTGCAGCTAGCAGTCAGCTGAAGTAGCCTGCAGTGCTGCACCCTAACCACTGTGCCATCTCGGCTCTTAATGTACCATTAAGAACAATATAACTCTTACTACAATTTATTAGAAAACAGTAAACTGACAGGAAAAGTTCCTATACAACCAAATTGCAGCAAGTAAAACTAGACAATGTTTGATTTTTACTATTATTGATTGACAGATTTCAGCTGCATCTAAACTTCCTCCAGCCTACCTTGTTAAATACAACTCCTTTTAGGTTTCTAACCATATAGTAGAGTGATGTAAAAATGAAAGAAACCTCGTATCTACTTTATCCACAGTACAGATTAGTGAAGAAGAATAGACTCTTGTAAATTTAAGTGAAATGTGAAGGTAGTCAAATGTAATTGTCCAACAGACACACACACATACACACACACACACACACACACAATTAGACAAGTAGAAACAAGAATAATTAATCCAGGAAGAAACTGAGAATGATATTTGAAAATAAAGTAGTGAAACCAGCATGCCACCAATAAAAACCAAAATAAATAAAATTAAGGGCCTTATTAAAAGAAGAAATAACTCAGATACTGCACAAAGCTCAGATTTGAGCAGCCAAAGAAACCTAACAGGGAACTCAAAACTAGTTTGAAAGTATAAAATGGGACAGGTTAAAGGATCTGAAAGATCTGTTCAAGGGGAAAATAAAGAAGTTGTGGTCTAAAGTGGCAAAAATCTTAACAATTAGTTCCAAATGCTTTTAACAATTTATTTTAATTTGAAAAATTTAAAATTGTTACTCAGAGTTGAAACTTAAAGAGAAATACTGTGATCTATAATAAACCTTTATAGCTGGCGTGTTTGAGAAGGGATTTTTCAATTTACTTTTTTTTCCCCTGTTAACCAGTGCACAGCACTCAAATCTAGGATAAAAAGATTTTGGCAAACACTAACAAGCAAATTCAGGTATGCCAAAAAAAAATTAAGCATGTGAATTTAATTAAATGATGCCTACCCATCCTATTAGATGTGGCAGGAGAGGCATGTGCCAGGTCCCATCTGCAAGAGAATGTCATCTGTCACGACCCAGGAGGACAATCCCTTCTACCATGGCACCTGCCCTCTGGAACATTATCCCCTCAAAAATTAGATTTGCCCTAACTCTGCCCTGTGAAAACAAGGCACTAAAAACCTGGCTTTGCTATTAATCCCGAGACCAAGATAGCATGAGTAAGCCTGTGACATAGCTTCTTTTGAGTGGTTATGGGTCTTCTCAACTGTTATTTTTATGTTATTGCTCTTATTTTTTAAGTGTAATTATTTTTATTTTATTTAGGATTTATTTTATTTATTTATTTTGTTTTATTTTAGAGCCTTGGTGGCTCAGTGATTAGAATGTGGTATTGCAAGCTAGCTCTGCCCATAGCCAGGAGTTCAATCCTGACAGGGCTCAAGGTTGACACAGCCTTCCATCCTTCCAAGGTGGGTAAAATGAGGACCCAGATTGTTGGGGGCAATAGACTGACTCTGTAAACTGCTTAGAGAAAGGGCTGTAAAGCCCCACAGAGTGGTATATGAGTCTAAATGATATTGTTATTTTATTTTATTATTTTATTTTATTTTCGTAATTGTGAGTGGTCCAGTGTCAAAAGATGGGTGGCCTCTACATTTACTAAATACAGAATTTCTGAGTTTATGGCACAGAAAAAATAAATTCCATGTGATATTTTTTGGACATCAGACACCATTCACAGATCAAAGAAGAGGTTTTTTTGGGGGGTGGGGTGGGGGGGGAAAGACTTCTAATGGTTTCAGTACTTATAATCCCAGTTTTGGAATTTTATCCTTTTTTATGTTAGCAAGATTTTTTTTTTGTTTTTTGTTAACAAAGTTTTTCTTTGTGGATGTATCACCCACAGATGGTCAAAATACTAAACACTCCAGAGAAAGATTTTGTTTGTATAAGCTGTCTTTTTCAGGGGAATAAAAACTAGATTCAAGTATTGCTGAGATAAAGATAATAAAGTTTTGATTCAACAAGTCAAGGTCACTTCTTCTCAGAAAGTCTGTTTCAGCTTTTAGGCCATGAGTAAGTGTCTGCTATGTTTACACTATCATAAAATTGGTTCAGTTTAACGTTCTAACCATTTGTTTATTGCACCAAGGGACATATATTAATGTAGTGAAAATGCACTTTTGTAGCTGGAAAGGTGCTTATGAGATCGAATACTATATTTATATGAGTTTGATGAGAAGACTCTTAACGAATTTCAGATAGCACAATCCTTCATTCCAGCCCTCTGCAAATATAGACACCAGATTACAGTTAGGGTGAACATATTCTGATGACCATCTAATTGCACAATGAAGTGAAACATCTTACATCTCTGCTTCCCAATCCAGAGAATATTTGCTTGCTTTTCCCTCTCCAGGTCTATATCTTTTCAACAGAATACATATTGGTTCATAAAGTATTCGAAAAAGGTATAGCTCACAGGTGGACCATATGTTTTATGTAGAAATGCTCCCTGATACATCTCTTTTTAGCTCCAGTAGGTTTGAGAAAATATCCTTGGAAATCCTAAAAAATTATGAGTAGACCACACTGCACTAGGGTAGACTCACTCAACCAAACCTATACCTATGTCGAATTTGCAATGGCCAGTCCTCCCTGCCATACTTTCATTTTCTATTTGTGTAATAACATTCTATTCACCTGACATACTCTGTTCAAAACGTTGTAAATTTGAACCAGTTCCATAAAACAGCTTAATTTAGAAAAATCACCTGAAAGTTAACTTTTGGGAACACAAATATATGATGGTTAGGGTTAGGGTTAAGGTTGATAATGATGGTTAGGGTTTGATTAAAATAGTGGTTTAAACCTATTTGTTTCAGAGAAATTGTAGAAGTTAGCCAAGGTTGAGGGTTTTCTTGCAAGAGGTATTCAGCAGATTATACTATTTTTTTCTAGTTTCTTCCTTTCCTTTTCCTTGATTGCTGTATACTTTAAAACGAATGTAGTTTTCTATGGTACAGTGAGACGGATATGACAACATAGTGGATATCAAATACTGCCTGTCAACAACAACAAAAAACCTGATTCCACAATGAGATTGTTTAGGCTCAGAAGAGGGAAAAAGTAGACCTTGTCAAAAAAAAAAAATAGAAATAATCTAGCAGGAAAAGACATTATGAATAAGTATTAAAGAAAAGCAATAGGGATAGGAGATGTCTTTGCCTTTAATTTCCTCCTTGGTCAGAAGAGGACCCATAATCAAAATATTATAGCATCTTATCATTTGGATATGTGTTTATGTGTGAGTCCCCTAAAATACATAGTTGGTTTGTAAAAAACAAACTTTGTATTCACAACTTGGTACGTTCCCTGGCATCTCCAAGTAGATCTGGAAAAAAACACTTGCAGAATTCATAGCAAATAATTATCAACATTACCAGATACATTGATTATTAGTCTTATTTGCTATAAAGCAGGGTGTTTGGGGAGTCAGGGCCAGGCAGTATGTAAATATAATATATAAAATAAACAAAGGCAGCTTCCTGTCTTCCTTTGTATCCATGTACTTTCAGAGAACAAACTTTGTTTCTGACTGCAGATATGATTATCTTTGTAAGATTTCACATTAACTCCTCCCTAGTGATGGTTTTTCTTTTCTTTTTTAAAAAGGAATTTTACAATTAGAGAAGCAAAGAAAAATAGGAACTTTCAAAAATTGCCAGTCTTACACCTCTTTCTTTTTTTTTTTTTTGGGGGGGGGGGATGGCATTTTCCTTATTTGTTTTATTTGATCTAAACCCCAGCCTTCTACTCTAGTGAATAGGCAACTAATTAGAAGCTAAATCAAAGTATTAAAAGTGAAAGACATAAATACAATGTAATGTTAAAATCAATTAACAGTTAAGAAACTGGTGAAAGAGATCCCTTTTTACAGTTTTTAACAGGGGCCAAACACAGTTCCCAAGGGACGACATTCTATAGCATTTAACAGGCAAGTCAAAAAAGACTTCTATAAATCAGATGCAACAAAAACAGTTCATTAAAATAATGAGTTTTAAAATACTTTTCATTGTTGGACATAGATAAGGTGTGATTGCCAGTACTTTTTTTTTAAGTACAAAAACTGCTAGTACTATACCTAGATCTATTTGATGGAAAATATGA